>NC_069506.1:135380580-135515580 GCF_027579735.1 Bombina bombina
ATAAGTTTACATACCCTGGCAGAATTTATGATTTCTTGGCCATTTTGCAGAGAATATAAATGATAACACAAAAACTTTTATTTCACTCATGGTTAGTGTTTGGCTGAAGCCATTTAATATCAATCAACTGTGTTTACTCTTTTTAAATCATAACAACAACAAACTACCCAAATGACCTTGATCAAAAGTTTACATACCCTGGTGATTTTGGCCTGATAACATGTACACAAGTTGACACAAAGGGGTTTGAATGGCTATTAAAGGTAACCATCCTCACCTGTGATCTGTTTGCTTGTAATTAGTGTGTGTATAAAAGGTCAATGAGTTTCTGGACTCCTGACAGACCCTTGCATCTTTCATCCAGTACTGCACTGAGGTTTCTGGATTCTGAGTCATGGGGAAAGCAAAAGAATTGTCAATGGATCTGTGGGAAAAAGGTAGTTGAACTGTATAAAACAGGAAAGGGATATAAAAAGATATCCAAGGAATTGAGAATGCAAATGAGCAGTGTTCAAACTCTAATCAAGAAGTGGAAAATTAGGTGTTCTGTTTGATAACATACTGCATTCATCTTGCCATCAATTCTGACCAAATTTCCTGTGCCTTTGTAGCTCACACATCCCCAAAATATCAGCAATCCACCTCTGTGTTTCACAGTAGGAATGGTGTACCTTTCATCATAGGCCTTGTTGACTCCTCTCCAAATGTAGCGTTTATGGTTGTGGCCAAAATGCTCAATTTTGGTCTCATCACTCCAAATTACTTTGTACCAGAAGGTTTGAGGCTTGTCTCTGTGCTGTTTGGCATATGGTAAGCAGGATACTTTGTGGCATTTGCGTAGTAATGACTTTCTTCTGGCGACTCGACCATGCAGCCCATCTTTCTTCAAGTGCCTGCTTATTGTGCATCTTGATACAGCCACACCACATGTCCTGTATTTCAACTGAAGTTTTTTTGTGGGTTTGTCTTTGTATCCTGAACAATTTTCCTGGCAGTTGTGGCTATAATTTTAGTTGGTCTACATGACCGTGGTTTGGTTTCAACAGAACCCCTCATTTTCCACTTCTTTATTAGAGTTTGAACACTGCTGATTTGCATTCTCAATTCCTTGGATATCTTTTTATATCCCTTTCCTGTTTTATACAGTTCAACTACCTTTTCCCACAGATCCTTTGACAATTCTTTTGCTTTCCCCATGACTCAGAATCCAGAATCGTCAGTGCAGCACTGGATGAAAGATGCAAGGGTCTGTCAGGAGTCCAGAAACTCATTAACCTTGTACACACAAACACTAATTACAAGAAAACAGATCACAGGTGAGAATGGTTACCTATAATAGCCATTCAAACCTCTTTGTGTCAACTTGTGTGCATGTTATCAGGCCAATATCACCAGGGTATGTAAACCGGTTTAATGGAATACATTTTTTTGTGGTTTTTTTTTAATTTAATTTTTAGTAATGGTTTTAATCTTTTCAGTTATGTTACATATACATATACTATTTTACATTTTACATAACTATGAAGATTTTGAGGATTTTAATATGTTTTCAACCATTGTTTTCCTAGAAAGCTTACATTACATAACAAATACCATAACTTTTTTTCCCTTGATCTCACTCAAAGTATCTGGCTCTACCACTTTGGCGGTTCCCTCAGAGATGCATTAAACTTAAAGGGAGATGAAACTCAAATTTTTTATTTGATTTAGAAAGAGCAAGCAATTTTAAACAGCTTTCCAATGTACTTCTATTATCTAATTTGCTTCATTCTCTTGCTATCCTTTGATGAAAAGTATATATAGATAGGCTCAGTAGCTGCTGATTGGTGGCTGCACATAGATGCCTCGTGCGATTGGCTCACCCATGTGTATTGCTTTTTCTTTAACAAAGGATATCTAAAAAATTAAGAAAATTAGACAAGTAAATTGAAATGTTGTTTAAAATTATTTTCTCTATCTGAATCATATAAGAAAAAAATGGGGTTTAATGACCCTTTAAATGGACATAGAAGTATGCAGCATATAATAATAATAATAATAATAATAATAATAATAATAATAATAAAGGTTTTTTTGGTATCTTTATTGACACTTAACTCCTTTCCACAAGAGCAGGCTAAGGCCGGCTTAGGAGAAAGATTTTTAAAGTGAATGTATATGAATGATGAAAGTTTAAAGGAACATTACACACTAAATACATTTTATAAGCTTAGTACTGACGTGGTTCCCAACCTCCCTCTAAGCATGGGTGCTGCCATGTTGAAATCTAGCTTTCACTTTTTTCCCAGTGCTGACATATTTGAACATGTGCTGCAACTCACATTCCCATACCTGCAGTGAAATATAGGTTTTAAAATGGTGGCACCCATAATTAGAGGGCAGTGCATGAAATGTATGAAGTGCTTAATGTCCCTAACTTTAACTTTATCTTCCATATCTATTTTACCACTGCTAAATCTTCTACACATGGACATTTTCACAACTGTTATTATGTGATCATGGATTATGAACTTACCTGAGCTTACATCAAATTTGTAAACCAAGGGATTTCATACATTCTTTATAGGCTTGAATTAGATCATGACAGTTTTCTTCCCCTTTCTCATTTGCACTGTAAGAATAATATACACAAATAATGAAAAAAAATTCACAATGAATTTATTTAACTGACAGAACATGAAAATATACTAAACTATAGGCAAAAGCAAGTTAAATTGTAGTGAAAATATTTCAGTTAAATTTGTATTTGCTGCAAACTGAGGTTTTATATCAGCTCCATTGAATTTCTCTCTCTCCTGGGAAATTCTGTATCCCAGATAGCCTCATTACTTTGTGTGGAAAGCATCTCTCATCTCTCAGTGAGTTCAGCACCTATGAAGTCTGCACTATAATTTCTCTCAAATCTAGAGAATCTTTGCTTATCGGGCCAATAGAAAATAATGAAGCTGTCAGTTTTTCAGTTTTATTTTAAATAGAAGAAATAAAAGGATACACATACAGTAAATATACAAAGTGTGATCCAATTTGTTACAGTTACACAGAAACTGTGAAAGCATAATCAGAGTTTGTAAAATCACAATCCTAAATACACTGCTGTAGATAAATAAAATACAAAATAGAAAGTGCAAACCTTAAATGTAATACAACGTAATTTAAAGTCTAAAGTAATATAATAATTCACTTTGGTATCCAAGCACAAAGCTATCCATTTGCATTTGTCCTTAGATATAAGTGACGCAGCTGTTGCAGTTGGCATTATGGTCCAATCTAAAGAGGGGCAGGCATTTAACAGACCTCTAGTGGGTTCATATACCCATATTCTCTAGCACCGAAAAATGAGTGATTAAATTGTAGAATCACCACAACAGAAGATAAAAGATAGTGTAGTTAGTAGTTTATATTTAGGAAGGGGTGAGTACCCTGGAACATCACATTAAAGCCTTATGCTGTTTTAAATCCAGAGTGCTGGTCCTTTTCTGCTATATATAAATCTAGTCCTGCACTCTTGTGCCAGTGACTTGAGTTTGTGAGAGTGCATCTACTGGGAGTTATAATAAGACTCAAGACAGTTGGCAGTAGGGGCTGTGCATGAATATGTGGGAATATCAGACACTCTGCATAATAACTTGTGTTCTGGCTTTATAGCATGCTGTGGAGATAAGAGAACTGTTTAGCACTTTTCTTTTTTTTATTTACCGAGGACATTTTATTGACATTTTTAAAAATAAACACACATAAACCTGTGGGTCCAAATAATATTCATCCAAGGATTTTAGGAGAAGTTTGATAATCTGTGCTAGATTGACTATTAAAAGATCTGTTCAAATAGTCAATGTTGACAGAACCTGTTCTAAATGACTGGTGAATTGCTAATTTAATACTCATAACATAAATGTTTAACATATTTATTAGTGAAATTGGTAGGGTGCTTGAGTGGAAAGAATGCCTTTTTGTAGATTATATAAATAGTTGATGCTGTTAGGTAGGGAAGAGGAATGCATGGTACAGATAAAATGAAAAATTAAAAGAACAAGATGATTGG
Organism: Bombina bombina; assembly: GCF_027579735.1. NCBI lineage: Eukaryota > Metazoa > Chordata > Amphibia > Anura > Bombinatoridae > Bombina > Bombina bombina. The sequence continues at coordinate 135,384,623 of NC_069506.1, forward strand.
ACAAAGCAGAGCATCCAAAATGTCTTTGTTCTGCTACTTTGCAGATTGTGAAATGGATCTCAGTTCGAGTACCTTGTACCGTTCTAAAAAAACATATCTTCCAAAGGATATAAATATACTAGTAACTAAGAGGTCTACTAAAATGGTAAATTATATGAACAGGCTTTTCATTAAAGGGTTATTACCTCAAGTTGGAAAGTAGTCAGTTCAGGAATAATTTGCATGGAACTTTTAATAGAGTCTTACAACAAACAGAGCTGGTTAGAACAAATTCATAGAGCAGGAGAATAATGTCTAGGATATGCAAGAAGTAACAAGAAGTTACACTTCAAAAGGAAATATTATGGGCTTTCTGGTTCATGTTTTTCCATCAAAATCTATGTTTATAGCTACTTTTGGATTCTGATTTTGGACATATTTTCAAAATTGCTAAATTACAGATTTCTGAAGGGTCTTAGCTCAAACATTTTGAAGGTTTGGGTCTCAGTTTTGTTTGCAAATTTTGGAGCTAAATGAACTCAGAATTCGTTTGTCATTTCACATAGTTTAAACCAGATATAATGTATCCATGAAATTTATCCTAATTCCTGGAAGCTTTGATGGCCTTTTCCTTTGAACATTTGTGTGGAACATCCCTCTTGAATCTTAAATAAAAGACACTTCTCTCTAAGGCCTAGATTTGGAGTTCGGCGGTAGCCGTCAAAACCAGCGTTAGAGGCTCCTAACGCTGGTTTTGGCCGCCCGCTGGTATTTGGAGTCAGTGATTAAAGGGTCTAACGCTCACTTTTCAGCCGCGACTTTTCCATACCGCAGATCCCCCTACGCCATTTGCGTATCCTATCTTTTCAATGGGATCTTTCTAACGCCTGTATTTAGAGTCGTTTCTGAAGTGAGCGTTAGAGCTCTAACGACAAGATTCCAGCCGCCTGAAAATAGCAGGAGTTAAGAGCTTTCTGGCTAACGCCGATTCATAAAGCTCTTAACTACTGTACCCTAAAGTACACTAACACCCATAAACTACCTATGTACCCCTAAACCGAGGCCCCCCCACATCGCCGACACTCGATTAAAATTTTTAACCCCTAATCTGCCGACCGCCACCTACGTTATATTTATGTACCCCTAATCTGCTGCCCCTAACCCCGCCGACCCCTGTATTATATTTATTAACCCCTAACTTGCCCCCCACAACATCGCCGCCAGCTACTTAAAATAATTAACCCCTAATCTTCCGACCGCAAAGCGCCGCCACCTACGTTATCCCTATGTACCCCTAATCTGCTGCCCCTAACACCGCCGACCCCTATATTATATTTATTAACCCCTAATCTGCCCCCCACAACGTCGCCGACACCTGCCTACACTTATTAACTCCTAATCTGCCGAGCGGACCTGAGCGCTACTATAATAAAGTTATTAACCCCTAACCCGCCTCACTAACCCTATCATAATAGTATTAACCCCTAATCTGCCCTCCCTAACATCGCCGACACCTACCTTCAATTATTAACCCCTAATCTGCCGACCGGAGCTCACCGCTATTCTAATAAATTGATTAACCCCTAAAGCTAAGTCTAACCCTAACACTAACACCCCCCTAAGTTAAATATAATTTTTATCTAACGAAATAAATTAACTCTTATTAAATAAATTATTCCTATTTAAAGCTAAATACTTACCTGTAAAATAAACCCTAATATAGCTACAATATAAATTATAATTATATTATAGCTATTTTAGGATTAATATTTATTTTACAGGCAACTTTGTAATTATTTTAACCAGGTACAATAGCTATTAAATAGTTAAGAACTATTTAATAGTTACCTAGTTAAAATAATAACAAATTTACCTGTAAAATAAATCCTAACCTAAGATATAATTAAACCTAACACTACCCTATCAATAAAATAATTAAATAAACTACCTACAATTACCTACAATTAACCTAACACTACACTATCAATAAATTAATTAAACACAATTCCTACAAATAAATACAATTAAATAAACTAGCTAAAGTACAAAAAATAAAAAAGAACTAAGTTACAGAAAATAAAAAAATATTTACAAACATAAGAAAAATATTACAACAATTTTAAACTAATTACACCTACTCTAAGCCCCCTAATAAAATAACAAAGCCCCCCAAAATAAAAAATTCCCTACCCTATTCTAAATTAAAAAAGTTACAAGCTCTTTTACCTTACCAGCCCTGAACAGGGCCCTTTGCGGGGCATGCCCCAAGGATTTCAGCTCTTTTGCCTGTAAAAAAAAACATACAATACCCCCCCCCCCAACATTACAACCCACCACCCACATATCCCTAATCTAACCCAAACCCCCCTTAAATAAACCTAACACTAATCCCCTGAAGATCTTCCTACCTTGTCTTCACCATCCAGGTATCACCGATCCGTCCTGGCTCCAAGATCTTCATCCAACCCAAGCGGGGGTTGGCGATCCATAATCCGGTGCTGAAGAGGTCCAGAAGAGGCTCCAAAGTCTTCCTCCTATCCGGCAAGAAGAGGACATCCGGACCGGCAAATATCTTCTCCAAGCGGCATCTTCGATCTTCTTCCATCCGGAGCGAAGCGGCAGGATCCTGAAGACCTCCAGCGCGGAACATCCATCCGGACCGACGACTGAACGACGAATGACTGTTCCTTTAAGGGACGTCATCCAAGATGGCGTCCCTCGAATTCCGATTGGCTGATAGGATTCTATCAGCCAATCGGAATTAAGGTAGGAATTTTCTGATTGGCTGATGGAATCAGCCAATCAGAATCAAGTTCAATCCGATTGGCTGATCCAATCAGCCAATCAGATTGAGCTCGCATTCTATTGGCTGATCGGAACAGCCAATAGAATGCGAGCTCAATCTGATTGGCTGATTGGATCAGCCAATCGGATTGAACTTGATTCTGATTGGCTGATTCCATCAGCCAATCAGAAAATTCCTACCTTAATTCCGATTGGCTGATAGAATCCTATCAGCCAATCGGAATTCGAGGGACGCCATCTTGGATGACGTCCCTTAAAGGAACAGTCATTCGTCGTTCAGTCGTCGGTCCGGATGGATGTTCCGCGCTGGAGGTCTTCAGGATCCTGCCGCTTCGCTCCGGATGGAAGAAGATCGAAGATGCCGCTTGGAGAACATGTTTGCCGGTCCGGATGTCCTCTTCTTGCGGATAGGAGGAAGACTTTGGAGCCTCTTCTGGACCTCTTCAGCACCGGATTATGGATCGCCAACCCCCGCTTGGGTTGGATGAAGATCTTGGAGCCAGGACGGATCGGTGATACCTGGATGGTGAAGACAAGGTAGGAAGATCTTCAGGGGATTAGTGTTAGGTTTATTTAAGGGGGGTTTGGGTTAGATTAGGGGTATGTGGGTGGTGGGTTGTAATGTTGGGGGGGGGGTATTGTATGTTTTTTTTTACAGGCAAAAGAGCTGAAATCCTTGGGGCATGCCCCGCAAAGGGCCCTGTTCAGGGCTGGTAAGGTAAAAGAGCTTGTAACTTTTTTAATTTAGAATAGGGTAGGGAATTTTTTATTTTGGGGGGCTTTGTTATTTTATTAGGGGGCTTAGAGTAGGTGTAATTAGTTTAAAATTGTTGTAATATTTTCCTTATGTTTGTAAATATTTTTTTATTTTCTGTAACTTAGTTCTTTTTTATTTTTTGTACTTTAGCTAGTTTATTTAATTGTATTTATTTGTAGGAATTGTGTTTAATTAATTTATTGATAGTGTAGTGTTAGGTTAATTGTAGGTAATTGTAGGTAGTTTATTTAATTATTTTATTGATAGGGTAGTGTTAGGTTTAATTATATCTTAGGTTAGGATTTATTTTACAGGTAAATTTGTTATTATTTTAACTAGGTAACTATTAAATAGTTCTTAACTATTTAATAGCTATTTTACCTGGTTAAAATAATTACAAAGTTGCCTGTAAAATAAATATTAATCCTAAAATAGCTATAATATAATTATAATTTATATTGTAGCTATATTAGGATTTATTTTACAGGTAAGTATTTAGCTTTAAATAGGAATAAGTTATTTAATAAGAGTTAATTTATTTCGTTAGATAAAAATTATATTTAACTTAGGGGGGTGTTAGTGTTAGGGTTAGACTTAGCTTTAGGGGTTAATCAATTTATTAGAATAGCGGTGAGCTCCGGTCGGCAGATTAGGGGTTAATAATGAAGGTAGGTGTCGGCGATGTTAGGGAGGGCAGATTAGGGGTTAATACTATTTATGATAGGGTTAGTGAGGCGGATTAGGGGTTAATAACTTTATTATAGTAGCGCTCAGGTCCGCTCGGCAGATTAGGGGTTAATAAGTGTAGGCAGGTGTCGGCGACGTTGAGGGGGGCAGATTAGGGGTTAATAAATATAATATAGGGGTCGGCGGTGTTAGGGGCAGCAGATTAGGGGTACATAGGGATAACGTAGGTTGCAGCGGTTTACGGAGCGGCAGATTAGGGGTTTAAAAAAATATGCAGGGGTCAGCGATAGCGGGGGCGGCAGATTAGGGGTTAATAAGTGTAAGGTTAGGGGTGTTTAGACTCGGGGTACATGTTAGAGTGTTAGGTGCAGACGTAGGAAGTGTTTCCCCATAGAAAACAATGGGGCTGCGTTAGGAGCTGAACGCTGCTTTTTTGCAGGTGTTAGTTTTTTTTTCAGCTCAAACAGCCCCATTGTTTCCTATGGGGGAATCGTGCACGAGCACGTTTTTGAGGCCGGCCGCGTCCGTAAGCAACTCTGGTATCGAGAGTTGCATTTGCGGTAAAAATGCTCTACGCTCCTTTTTTGGAGCCTAACGCAGCATTTGATTAAACTCTCGATACCAGAGTTAAATTTATGGTGCGGCCAGAAAAAAGCCCGCGGAGCGTTAACAGCCCTTTTACCGCCGAACTCCAAATCTAGGCCTGTGCGTTTATTTCTTCATCTCAGAAGAGTGGGCAGATTTAACTTTGACTTTTGGGATGGCCATTCCCAGTTGTCGCTGTATGACCTGATTAATCTGGATTGTTTAACCTTTTTGCTTCTTGGTGCTATTCCTTATATACACAAAACATCAAAAAACAGGGGTCTCAGTTATCCCAAATTTTCCATGATTGTAAATTGGAAAGTTGTTTAAAATTACATTCCCTATTTCAATCATGAAAGTATTTTGGGACTTGACTGTCCCTTTAATCACTGCACAGTGTAGGGTACTGCTATATTAGGGTTAAATCCTTGTATTTTGTGAGGAATCCTATGTACAGTATATGGTAAAATCCTACCAATAACATTTTGGGGTATTAGCTATATTTAGTATAGAAGTCTGGCTGCATAACGTTTCAGGCAGGAACAAGTAAATATCTGCTTTTTATTTGTGATAGTGAAATGTGGTTAAATTACTTAACTGTTTAGGGTACTGACTATATAGGGGTTTAATCCCTGCACCATGAGGTGTGTTCCTATATTCTGGTTAAATCACTGAGTTTTGGGAGGTACTATTTGTATAAGATTAAAGGGACAATAAAGTCAAAATTTTACTTAAATTGATTGGCTAGAGCATGAAGTTTTAAACAACTTTCCAATTTACTTCTATTATCAATTTTGTTTACTTCTGCTGTACAGTAATCTTAGGTGAGCTCAGGTGCGTGCATGTGTCTTAAGTGTTTGCAACATTGTTTATAGCAGTCTCTTACATAGTTACAAACACTCCTGCAATAGACTGCTATAGACACATAAAAAGGAACATTGTTTAAATTGCATGCCCTATCTGAATCATGAAAGTTTCCTTTTGACTTTACTGTCACTTTAAATCTCTGCTTTGTGTTAGTTTCTGGCACATTAGGGGTTAAATCTCTATTTTATTTTGGTTAATTACAATTTGCTGCTAAATCACTACACTGTTTGGGTGCTGCCATATGGGGGTTAAATCACTATTCTATGTTGGTTAGTAATAATATGGGGGTTAAATCACTTATCTGTGTGGGTTACTGGAATAAATAACTGCACTTTATGAGATGATGAAACAACGCTGTTTATATGCTGTAACAGATCCAGCACCAGTCTAAATCTTATTCACAAGTGTGCACACTTAAAGGGACAGTCAAGTAAAAAAAAAAAACTTTCATTATTTAAATAGGGCATGCAATTTTAAATAACTTTCCAATTTACTTTTATTACCAATTTTGCTTTGTTCTCGTGGTATTCTTAGTTGAAAGCTAAATCTAGGAGGTATATATGCTAATTTCTTAGACCTTGAAGGCCACCTCTAATCTGAATGCATTTTGACAGTTTTTCACCACTAGAGGGCATTAGTTCATGTGTTTCATATAGATAACATTGAGCTCAGGCACGTGAAGCTCCTAAGAGCAAGCACTGATTGGCTAAAAATGCAAGTCTGTCAAAAGAACTGAAATAAGGGGGCAGTTTGCAGAGCCATAGACGCAAGGTAATCACAGAGGTAAAAAGTATATTATTATAACTGTGTTGGTTATGCAAAATTGGGGAATGGGTAATAAAGGGATTATCTACCTTTTTAAACAACAAAAATTCTGGTGTTTACTGTCCCTTTAATTTAAGGAGAATCCACAGACTGATATCACTAACATGGGATATAGTAAGCTAGCAAAGATATGGCTTCTGAATTACATGCTGCTACTTTAACAGAATATCACAGAGTCAAGTGCATCCTTAGGCATCTGAGAGTGAGTACTTGCCTTCATTGCTAGCAGATGATGCTGAATATTACTATACGTTTAAGTGTATTCTGAATAAGTGTACCTTGGATCTGTTAGTGTTAACTGGAATAAATAAATTTGCCAGTAAAAAAATCTACTGCGTATTTGAAATTCAGTAGGTGTTATTGCATTGTCTTTTTACTATGCAATTGTTAGTTATGCAATTCTACTGCATTAAGTGGTCCTTTACGTTTACCCTTACTTGGAGTGAAGATGAGGAGTTAAAGGGACACTGAACCCAATTTTTTTTTTCTTTCGTGATTCAGATAGAGCATGCAATTTTACGCAACTTTATAATTTACTCCTATTATCAAATGTTCTTTATTCTCTTGGTATCTTTATTTGAAATTTAAGAATGTAAGTTTAGATGCCGGCCCATTTTTGGTGAACAACCCGGGTTGTTCTTGCTGATTGGTGGATAAATTCATCCACCAATAAACAAGTTCTGTCCATCGTCTTGAACCAAAAAATAGCTTAGATGCCTTCTATTTCAAATAAAGATAGCAAGAGAACGAAGAAAAACTGAAAATAGTAGTAAATTAGCAAGTTTCCTACAAATGCATGCTCTATCTGAATCACGAAAGCAAAAAATTGGGTTTAGTGTCCCTTTAAATAATAACTGCACATTTGTGGGAAAAACAAATTAGGCAAATATGATAGCACCGGTGTTATCTTTGTTCAATATAATTTGCATGTGCATAGAATTTAAATAAAATATATCTAGAATTACTGAACTGATTTAGATATTTTTTTTTGTCAGATAAAAAAAGTTTGTACTACACAGGCAAAATATATTAAAAACAGCTTTTATTTAACAGTCTTACAGTACCAGTAAATAGAGCTCAATTTTAACATGATGTTGTAGATATAAAAACAAAACTTTAGCAATGTATATTTAAATAGATTTTGTTCCATTCCTCATTGTTCAGTTTTCCTCTTCGCATATGTTATCCCTAATATATTAGCAGAGTTTAATACAAACTATTGTCAGGCGTTAGGAATGTCAATCAAAGCTTTAACATGCAATAATCTTTTCAAATATAATGACTCTGAAACAGGATTAAGTTCATAGTTAATAATCAAGTAAATAAGTAACATGACACATCATAGTAAATAAATAACATGACACATCATAGTAACTTCACAGACATTTACACATACACATATATATATTTATTAAAAGAATGATCTACATATATATATTGTATATAATTATATACTATATATATAGTTATGTAGATATATCTTTATATATATATGTTTATATATATATATTATGTATGTATATACATACACAATTATTTAATAGACTCCTTTATTTTTAATTTTAAAATACTACTTATTTAAAAAAAAAAACATAGAACATTACCATTGTTTGTATATTTTTAACATAAGCTTCAGTCAGAACGCATAAGTTTATTTTTTGGACAGTAAAGTCCAAATTAAACGTTCATGATTCAGATTGGGCATGTCATTTTAAACAACTTTCCAATTTACTTTTATCATCAAATTTGCTTTGTTCTTTTGTTATTCTTAGTTCAAAGCTAAAACTAGGTAGACTCATGTGCTAATTTCTAAGCCCTTGAAGGTCGCCTCTTATCTGAATGCATTTGACAGTTTTTCACAGCTAGAAGGTGTTAGTTCATGTGTGCCATATAGATAGCATTGTGCTCACGCCCGTGAAGTTATTTATGAGTCAGCACTAATTGCCTGAAATGCAAGTCTGGCATAAGAACTGAAATAAGGGGGCAGTCTGCAGAAGCTTAGGTACAAGGTAATCACAGAGGTAAAAAGTATATTAATATAACTGTGTTGGATATGCAAAACTGGGGAATGGGTAATAAAGGGAATATCTATCTTTTTAAACAATAATATTTTTGGTGTTTACTGTCCCTTTAATTGAAAAAATTAAAAAAAAATTACAAAAGTTTTTATATTTATACGTTTATATTTATATATATAGTCACATTTTTGAACACACATATATATATATATATATATATATATAAATGTAAAAAATAAATAAATATGTATATACCGGTATATATATATATATATATATATATATATATATATATATATATATATATATATATATATATTTGTACATATAAATAGTAGTAGGGTAGCTACAATTCTATAGGCAATGTTACCGTCTTGTGTCAGGTTTTATCAGGACTATAGATATAAAAGTGTTATTGTTATGTATAAGTGTCGTAACAAGTAAAAATGAAGTTCCCCTCTCCATAGAATAAGATAATCATCTATATATCTGTGGTAGAATGCATACTTTTGTAAGAATGCATGCTTTATTTTTTTACAATAAATTATTGAAATGAAATACATGTATATACTGTGTATATATATATATATATATATATACACATATATATATATATATATATATATATATGGGTGTGTGTTTCGATATAATAAATGTGTTTTAAAAAGTTTGGCTAGGTTTTGCTGCACAATAGTGTTCTTATATCAGTCAGAGTACTATTCCTCCTTGAAAATTGAAAACAACTTGATTGTCATAATGCTACCTTATATCAGGATCCAATCAGAAGCTAACTATGGGTATAAATATTTGGCACCAACATTCAATGACATCCTTGATAAAGCCCAGAAGCCGGGCAAAACGCGTCAACACATTGGTTGGGGTGCCTGGTCCACCACAGATTACCACAGGACAAGTACTTGTTGAAGTTACAGAGAATCTGACATCCAAAATCAGAGACGTAAAGAACTGACCAATTGGAAAGCCGCAAGAGGGTCACGTGATAAACACAGAAGTCGAAGTTGTACTCATACGCTGAGGAAAAGTACACAGCGGAGCTGGAGGGTAACAAGAGCAGCAGCTAACTGCTATATGAGCCCTATCCATACCAGGTGATACTCCCGGTGGTGAGTCTATTCAACATAAGACCTGAAGGTATTGTGTCATTTAACGTCTCCGGGAATTTCTGAAAATTGATCAGCACTTTATTGCTTCTTACCGTTTTTGTTTTTATGCAAATAGGATCCTAAAAAGGACACATTGAACTTTTTATCTAATTTCGAACAAGGTGGTTATATGGACTTTAAGCTGCATGCAATTTGTATATGCCAAAGGGAGACGTCCCTGAGTTTTATTCTATGTGGAAGTTTTGTATTTTATGTGCATAGATTAGCACTCGCATATAGTGCTTATTAAATATATATATTTTATTAATACAGTGTTATTAGATTGTGATATTTTAATCTCTCTCCAATAGTTTTTTAATAGTCAGAAGTATACAATATAAGGTTTCTCATATGATCTCTCTCAAATAAAGTTTTTTTAATAGCCAGAAGTAGACGTTATAAGGTCTCTAATAAACAATATAACAACATTTGTGATATTGGTGTTTAAGCTAACCAGCGCCCTCTAACATACAATATTTCTATCATACCTTATTGGAACTTTTTGAGGAGGTTCCTAAAGAAAGGCTTACACCCCCCTAGCACACCCACTTCCTAACTTTACCTCATTAACTTTTCATCTTTTTGCAGGTTGCCAGCAAGGGGTCATTCTATAAAGTGATGGATCTCTTTAACACTAGAGACAAATTTCTGCTAGAATTTAGTTTGGAGGAGCATACAGAGGCAGAGATAGAAAATGGTGATATAAAATCAACTATGGACACGTTGAAAAAATTACTAATAAAGGAATTAAAACATTAAACAGAAACACTCTATTAGATAATTATATTACAACCAAAATAGTACCTAGAGGTCTAAGACTGTTAGATGAGGATTTACAGAAAGAATGGGAAGAGAGACAATGGATAATGCTTCCCTAAATCTCCTGGAAATCCTAAAGAAATCTAGAAACAGATCCCTAGATCAATTAAACCAAGAAAATGTAACTTGCATGATTCAGACAGAGCATGTCATTTTAAGACACTTTTAAATTCACTTCTATTTTTAAATGTGCTTTGTTCTCTTAGTATCCCTTGTTAAAAAATAATATGCACATATCATACACCAGTGGGAGTTGCTGTTAATTGGTTCCTGCACACATTTGTCTCTTGTGATTGGCTAACTAGATGTGTTCAGCTACCTGACAGTAGTGCAATACTGTTCATTCAGCAATGGATAACAAGAGAATGAAGCAAACTTGATAATAGAAGTAAATTGGAAAGTTGTTTAAAATTGTATGTTCTATCTGAATCATAAAATACATTTTTTGTGTTTACTATCCATTTAAGAACAATGTATAAAACTTTAAAGAGAAGAAATAGTATAAGGAATGTCAAAGCCAAATTATAAAAGATCTAGGCAACATTAAAAATGATTTATTAAGGGTAAAATGGGGAAAAATGAAGAGGGATAAAGATGATTATACAAACAAAGGCAACAATCTAAATAAGGATAGAACACAGAGTTTTGGTAGAACAAAAGAAAACATTACCCATATAAACTAACAGATTTAATAAGGTTGAAAATAAAACGAGACTAAACATAATAGACAATAGATAGAGAGAAATAAGAGGAATGAGGAATATACAGAAGAACTAGAGAATAGACATAATTTCAATAAAGAAATATATGAGGGTAGAAAAAACTATTGGAGAGACAGATATATTACAGACAACCCTCATTTTTAAAATAGAAACAGACAAGAAAGAACATATAGAGGAAATAGGTATTATGGAGAAAAAAGAGACACTATGTTCAATAGATTCAGACCTTTACAGTCGGTAGATACATAATGAGGATTTTTTAGGGAACAGCTCACTGATAGAAGGGGGGTGGAGACCATCAACACAACATGAAAGAACAGAAAGTGAGAAAGGAGACAGATACTATCATATTCCGACACATGGCATAAGAGAGGAAAGAGGGGAAAGGGTAAAAAGAAAATAAATTAAAAACACTTGGTAGAAGATGGAGGAACTGAGAAAGAAAACACAGAGATTTTCAACATCAGCAGTAAGATTCTAAACAAAGAAGAAGAAAATATTCTGAACTTAGGTCTATATTTTGCACCCACTAGTATACTCAACAAGTTTGAGACACATATTCATGTGAAAACATTTGTCAGAAATCTCACATTAAAACGATACTTCATGAAAACACCATTAGAAAGACAAAGTATAAATGAGAAAACTAAAGATATTGGAACTTTCCAACATACGAATTGGAAACTAAAATCCAAATTCTACCCTACCAATGATAAGGGACAAAATTTAGAATTGTTTGAATCAAATGCGCTTAAAGACCTAGAAGAAAAGATTTTCCCTAGAAATGGAAGAAATAATCAAAACATGAATAGACAAGAACAAGAAAAATTGAGAACTTTACAAAAAAACTGAAATTATCATCAAACCAGCTGACAAGGGGGTGGGTGGTTGTCATGGACACCAATGCATACCTAAATTAGGCACATAGACTATTAAATGATATCACCACCTACGAAAAATTGACACAAAATCCCACAGAGAAATATAAAAAGAGACTAATGAAACTTATAGATGATGCAAAGATGAAAGAAATATTGAAAGAAAGAGAATACAAATATTTAATACCCATATTTCTAAGCATCCCAATATTTTACTTCCTCCCGAAGATATAGAAATCCCTTGAAAACCCTCCAGGGAGACCGATTATCTCGGGGATTCAATCGATTACAGCTAATTTATCACAATACGAGGACCAGTTCCTTCAACCATATGTAAGGGGACTACCTTCTTATTTACAAGATTCAACCACAGTCATAAAAATATTGGAAAATATCAACTGGGATGCTAATATGTTCTTAATTATGTGTGACGTAACATATCTATACACAAACATACCACATAATCAGGGAAATGAGGTGATAGAGTATTTTCTTAATAAAGATGAAAAAATTCATCCAGAACAGGGGAAATTCATAATAGACAGCATATATTTTATTCTTCAGCACAATTACTTTTAATTTGGTAACACTTTTTACAAATAAATCAAAGGCACAGCTAATGGGACCAGGTCCGCCCCAAGTTACGCAAACCTATACATGGGAAAATTGGAACAAGAATTCCTAAGAGATGGCGGACTTGGGGAGAGCCTGGTCTCCTACCACAGATATATAGATGATATTCTTATTCTATGGAGAGGGGAAGCAAATGATTTGGATCATTATATGCAAACCATGAATAGGAACAATAAAGGTTTACAGTTCACATATACAGCAAGTAAAGAAATAATTGTTTTCTTAGACTTAGAAATAAAGGTAAGAGAAGAGGGCCTAAATACATGTACACACTTTAAAAAATGAAAAATTAATTATATACACGCAAATAGTTGTCAATATTCCATATAGACAGACATTGAGAATCCGTAAAAATTGTACACAAATTCTAGACTATGAAAATCAGGTAAAAGTGCTGGAGAAGACATTTAATGAGAGGGGTTATAAACAAGATATTATACAAAACCCGATAAACAAGGTTAGAGACAAAGATAGAAAAAAGTTGATATCAGTAAATAAAATTAGAGTAACAATGAGGCCAATGACTTTAATATAGATACACCATTTGTAACTACTTATAATAGTGACTTTAAAATAATGGAAATGTAAAAAAAAAAAAACACTGGAATCTGGTCCAGAGAGATCCTGTAATAGGGGATACATTTACCACTTTTCCCAGAATTATATACAGAAAGAATAAAAACCTAAAAACATACTGGCCCCTAATGAGTTTAACAATAAAAAAGAAAGAAGAAACAAACATTTATAGGACTAAACTTGTTTCACATGTAAGGCCTGTCAACATGGGGTGAAAACAGAGGGATTGATATAATCTGAAACCAAAGAAAAAAATTAAAATCAAAGACATAATTAGATGCTCTGACAAAGGCGTAATATATGTTATAGAATTCAGCTGTAAACATTAATATTTAGGGGAAAGGACTAGACCCCTAAAAGACAGAATCAGAGAGCATATATACTGTATAAGAAAAGACAATCTAGACACATATATTTACAAACATTTTTAGGGAGGTACACAACAACAGAGAAAGAGATCTGAAATACTGGGGGGTCTGTAAAGTAAAGCCCAATTGGAGCGGAGGGGATTATGAACACAAATTATTACACAAAGAAGCAGAACTCATCTATAAGATTGAGATTGACGGGGGGCGGAGCCAGCTATCATGCAGAGAGGATGTGTTTGAACATGGCTCCTGCACTAAACAATAAAAAATTTATAAAATGTAGCTAATTCGCACAGCACAAGAGATGTACTCATTCTAAAAGAACCCTGCAATAGCTGAGGACCTCACTGGCGATTTATAAGAAGATTTTAGGTGCCAGAGAGGAGCGACAGATTGAGGCCTGGCCGTGCTCGGGGTCTCCCTGAGAGCACCGTATACTACGTATCTCGCAGCAAGATAACAGCAAGAGGGCCTGAGTTCGCTCTGTGGAGCGGTGTCTGCTGGAGTGTGAGGACTCTGTGAGCATGGAGGGGCTGTTAGCGGCATTGCATGACTGGCAGGAGGACTTCGAATGCAAGATGGGCCGCAGATTTGACCGCCTCCTAACCATCATGGCGGACACCCATACAGAAATTGCTGCTGAAGTCTCGGAGGTGGCACCCCATGCAGCTTTGAACACACAGCGCAGTGATTCTCAGGAGGATATTGATCAACCCCTGGCTAACTTACCGCTCACCGCAGAATCGGAGGCCTGTGGATTACCAGCGATCCGGAACAGGTCAGATCTCTTGATCCGGAAAAAGTCTTCACTCTGCTGTGAATCCGAAGGGCTGCGTGCAGCTGGATATTAGTGGGATCTCCCTGCTTCCCTTTGACCCCTTCTGGGGAGTTGTTGTTGGCTCCTTGAAGGCCGGAGGTAACATGTGAGCTGAGATGGTAACGGGGGAGACTTTCCATGCACAACCTGCCATGTCGACGATAAGACACTTCCCACCTCATACTATTACTGCCGGGTTACTAATTAGAGGAGCGGTCATGTGGATGGTTATATGGGCTCACCCTGGTGACCCATCCGTGATCAGAGACGATCAGGTCTATCACAATCCCTTTGTCTTCTCAGCTCCCCAGACTGGAATAGGGTAATTGCACATGGCCCTGGCCTGGGGTACCTGCTGATTCCCTGATCTATGAGGCTCTGGATTTGAGAGGCTTGCTGCGGGACAACTCTATGAGAGACCTTTGCTACTGAGACTTTGGGGGTTAAGCCTTTATTGCCCCATATATGTATATGACTTTGAAGCACTTAACATAGTTTAATTTGACACTGTTTATATATGTTAGAATGATGTTTTAGTTTACCCTCGCTTGAAGTATATGTTTGGGTTGTTTCAGCACACGCCTAATAATGAGAGTCTTTAAGTGTTTGTTCTACTCATGTGTGCGATTTTATGGAGCTGTGAGTGGGACCGTACATGTCATTCCCCTGGTAAGCTACAATGTATGTTACTCTATCTCATGTTCCGTTTTTTTTTTTTTGTTTTTTTTTTGAGGTCCAGCACAGCTTACAGCAAGAGTGTAATATTATTCAGAGCCTAAGCAATATAGTGTATGCTCCTGGAACGCTGCAGCTCCTCTCATATTTGTGGAGCTAAAGGAATTCTTGTGTGTACTGAGTTCCCTAGCACTTTATATAGCAATATTATGTGTCCCTGCCCTGTAATTTATCTTGTGCTATAGGAAATGATCTGTTTTTGTTTGTATCTCATGTATGTGTGAAAGTGTGAATGCATTATCACTGGTTACTGTGCACTGCTGATTTGAATGAGTATACATTTCCATGCTAGGCTCTGACAATTTATGGATGTCTGGTGATCCATTTATGGATTGTTAATGAGTTAATTTAGTGAATCACACTATATTATTAGAGAGATATTGAACCCAGCATTCTAGGAGCCTTTATTAAGTGAATATTGAGCTACTGTGGGGGATATACTTACTCCTCAAATGCGAGCTTTCGCCAGACTTGCCAAGATTTATACTCCCAGATTAATTTAAACATAATCAGAATTATTGTTACCCCCCTGCACATAAGAGATTTAGGCAGGGGATAGCTTGAACCTTAGGTTTAGAGCTGCAACGTCTTGTTGCAGCCAGCATATCTTGCATACATTTGCTTGTAGGTACGCTAGTATCACTACCCACAATGTGTCAGACGATACTTTATGAAGGCTTGAAGAGTTGGATATGTGTATGTACAATGTGTGCTCAAACTAGTTTATTGCTAATTCTGCACCGAAAATATTTGAATATTTATTTCCACTATTCATGTGTTCTTCCAGAAAACTGTGTGTATATGTATATGTATGTAGATTCTCTCAAGTGTCATTATACACTGGGTTCTGAATCTTGTGGCTCTCAAGAGGTTACTCCCTGTCTGTGCTCTTTAGGACCAGCTATTTATCTAATGTAATATAAACATGTGTGTGCCTGCTTTAGAAATGCTGTTTGAGACTATAATTGGGAGACCAGGTGTATAGAATCATACTAGCTTCTCCTGATATGCGAAGAGATAAACACCTATTTAGTTACACTACTCATGTGCTCCTCCAGAAAACTGTGTGTATGTGTATATGTATGCAGATCGCTTAAAGTGGCATTATACACTGAGTTTTGAATCTTATGGCTCTTAAGAAGTTACTTCCTGTCTATGCTCTTTAGAAGCAGCTATTTATCTAACGTAATGTAAAAATGTGAGTAACTGTTTTGTTGGCTGTACCTGAAACCTCTCTACAACCCTATCTACAATATTAGTACTTATGTAACTGTTGAGTATCCTATCCAGCAAAGTTAGAGTAACTTATTGCTGGACTATCTCCCGCCCCCCACCATTCTTGTGCGGTAGGGACGAATACCTTCTCCTCTGCACTCTCTTTTGGTAGAGTTGAGCAGTCTCTACCCAGTCCGAAGTCCTAAACCTATGTTTTCCCCTGCATACATGTGAAAAGGCTCTTCGGGCCCCAATATAGGAAATTCTCCTTTGTTTATTGTATTTTGGTTAATCAAAGAGTTTTGGAACTATAGTTTCATTAATGTTCAAGTTTCTATTAATGTTCAGTATGAATGTCAAATCTATCCTATAACGGCAACTATGACCAGTTCTGGTACATCACTGTTATTATTTAGTAGAGTAATTTTGATAGTGTTGTTTTGTACTTTATTTGTATGATTATTTACTTCACTCAAAGTTTGCCTATACTCTATATGCAATAACAAGCTAACATATGATGAGGACTCTTTGAATTTCTATAGATGTCTTCAGATTGACCCTTGCCACCAGATCCCATGAGTGGATCTCTAATATATTGAAAATGCCAGTGTTTAAATATTGAGAATCTTTATCCCTGTGAGTTTTGTCTTCAGACAAGTACTAATTACCAGGTCCCATAAGTGGATCTATTTTACTTTGTTGACACATGTTTGCCCTACTATTAAGTTATAAAATGGGGCTCCATTAGGGTCAATACCGTGCTCCTATTACTGTCTACTGTATTTATGTTTGAATGATGGATCTGTTGTCATGTAATTTTGTTTGAGATATTGCCCTACCTACTATGTCTGTACTTTGATGTATTTTATTGCCTCAATAAAAACATTTAAAAAAAAAAAAAAAAAAAAAAGATTGAGATTGACCTTAGTCCAATTTTTATAATTTACTTTTTTTTTTAATTACTTTTTATAATTACATTATACTGTATAATTAATTATATTCACATGAAACTATCCACATCATAAAATTTACTCACGTGACTTCATATATTACTTAAATAAATAAATGATGTTAATTATCACATAGAATGTATTTGTATTAGATTATTAACAGATGTATACACATTGCAATCATATTTATTATTATTTTATTTTGTTTATATTTTGTATATATTGAGATTGTGATCGATACTCTTAGAGTACACTGCAAATTGGATATAATTTATTTAATATATCTATATATGTACACACACTTTTTATTCACTTTATATATTCACTATTAAGGATAGACTAAGATCTATACTCTATTTAACCTTACACCCAAATAAAATAATATATTATTCTAGTTTTCTGGGATATTGAATTTTATCTAATGTTATGTAATAAAAGAAAGAAATGCTATTACAATCTTTGTCAGAATACTATTCCTCCTTAAAAATTGAAAACACCTTGATTGTCATAATACCACCTTAAATCAGGATCCAATCAGAAGCTAACTATGGGTATAAATATTTGGTACCAACACTCAATTACATCCTTGATAAAGCCCAGAAGCTGGGCAAAATGTGTTGACACTTGTTTGGGGTGCCTGGTCCACCACAGATTACATACACACAGAGAGAAGCACACTCACAGGAACGAACAACTGGCTCAATACTATTGTTAGCCTGTTCTATGGCGATTTACCACCTGGGTGCAGCTTCTTTTAGCCCAGTAATGCTTTTCACAGAGAAGAACTTTCCTGTAGTATATCAGTCTGATCCCGCCTATTACGGTCAGTCCAGCGCCGAAATACCAGGCAATTCCTCTCTGAACAAGGAACACAGCAATCCCAGACGATCGTTTCGGCCTTCTTTGGGCCTCGTCAGTGAGGTGTAGCCATATTCCTCTAAGCACACTGAGCAAGGAGTCCACATCTGGTTTCCCCTTTTTTCCCATAGGGAGACTAAATACACAGAGAGAGAAGCACACTCACAGGAACGAACAACTGGCTCAATACTATTGTTAGCCTGTTCTATGGCGATTTACCACCTGGGTGCAGCTTCTTTTAGCCCAGTAATGCTTTTCACAGAGAAGAACTTTCCTGTAGTATATCAGTCTGATCCCGCCTATTACGGTCAGTCCAGCGCCGAAATACCAGGCAATTCTTCTCTGAATAAAGAACACAGCACAGATTACCACAGGACAAGTATTTGTTGAAGTTACAGAGTATCTGACATCCAAAATCAGAGATGTAAAGAAATCTGACGGAGCGCTATCTGTATGTGTCTGCTCTCGTTCACCGCTGGCTTCGCCTCCCCAAATTGAACTTTTTAACTAATTTCGAACAAAGTGGTTACACAGACTTTAAGTTGCATGGAATTTGTATATGCCAAAGGGAGATGTCCCTGAGTTTTATTCTATGTGGAAGTTTTGTATTTTATGTGCATAGATTAGCACTCACATATAGCGATTATTAAATATATATATATATATTTTATTAATACGGTGTTATTAGATTGTGCTATTTTGATCTCTCTCCAAAAGAGTTTTTTCATAGTCATAAGTATACGATATAAGGTCTCTCATATGAGATTTTGATCTCTCTCAAATAGAGTTTTTTTATAGCCAGAAGTAGACGTTATAAAGTCTCTTATAAACAATATAACAACATTTGTGATATTGGTGTTTAAGCTAACCAGCGCCCTCTCACACACAATATTTCTATCTTATTTGCAGTGATTAGACATGGCATGCAAAGTGGCCGCCAGACCCAGAGCTGCTGTTCTCACCTTACAAAGCTCTGCACATAGTAGCTTGACTTACAGACCATATGCAGAGGATTGATTTGACAGTGCACCAGTAGTAGCTACTAGCTAGCGGATTAAGCACAGATGTCCCTCCCCCAAGGTCTTATATGAGGTTGACTGATCTAATACCTGTGCTCAGAAGAAAGAGAAGTCATTTTTAGTGGTGATTTAAATGGGAGCCATAAGAGTAGCAGACTTAGCTCTGCTGACCCCTGGGTTGCCAGCTATCCTCCATATAGATACTGGACAAATGGGTGACCCGGGCAGGAAAGGTTCGCGCAATTTCAACCTCAGATCAAACTCCAGGCCCTGAACCACATACCAAATCAAATCAGACTCCTGACCCTGTAACCCTTCTACAAGCCACATACCTACATCAGATTTCCGATCACACCCACAGCCCTTAATGCACTGAAGCGGTGGGGGAAACTATCTGTATAAAGTATTTTCTTCCCTTTGCTATTAAGCAACTGAAAAGAGCTGCAATATTTTTGATGCAATATACCTATGTGATCTTTTTATGTTTTGCTGTATACTTAATACTACTATGCAGGTGCATATACTAAAGCAAAATATCAGCAAAAGAGACAGACATCTGAAGCAAATTTACATTTTAAAATATGCAAACGTCTACCTTTTAATGTAAACACTGCATAACCTACAAAGCAAAATGCACATAACACAAACCACATTTATATACATTTCAGACCAGCTTGTTTTGTCCTTGTGACGCTTTAATTTTACATAAACAAATACAGTGGTAGAATTTAGGAAAACATTCAGACAACAGGAGTGTGACCTTGTTTCTAAATAATCTAAACTTACTTTCTCTCATTGGAGCAAGGACTCTTTTCTCTGGGAGCAGGATACGCGTGTTTGTACACTGAAAGTAGTCAGACATAGAACTTATTGTTTATATCTAAACATCCGTAAAAGGGACATGAAACCCAAAAAATTTCTTTCATGATTTAGGTAGAACATACAATTTTAAACAACTTTCCAGCTTACTTCTATTATCAAATTTGCTTCATTCTCTTGGTATCATTTGTTGAAGGAGCAGCAATGCACTACTGGTTTCTAACTTAACACATGGGTGAGCCAATGAAAATCTGTATATATATGCAGCCACCAATCAGCAGCTAGAACCTAGGTTCTTTGCTGCTCCTGAGCTTTCCTAGATAAACCATTCAGCAAAGGATAACAAGAGAAGGAAGGAAATTAAATAAAAGAAGTAAATTGGAAAGTTATTTAAAATTGTATGCTCTGTCTAAATGCTCTGTCTAAATCATGAATGTCTAGTTATGACTTTACTGTCCCTTTAAAGAGACATAAACACCCATATTTTTCTTTTATGATTCAGATGTAGCATGCAGTTTTAAAGGGACATAAAACCCCAAACAATTCTTTCATGATTCAGATAGAACATAGATAGAACATACAGTTTTAAACAACTTTCCAATATACTTCTATTATCAAATTTTCTTCATTTCTTTCATTTTTTATCCTTTGTTAAAAAAACAGGAAGGTAAGTTTAGGAGTGTGCATGTGTCTACCGAACAATATGGCCGCACTATTTTCTGTCATGTAGTGCTCCAGACATGTGCACGCTACCTATCTTGATATTTGTTCAACAAAGAATAACAAGAGAACAAAGCAAATTTGATAATAAAAGTAAATTGGAAACTTTTTAAAACTTGTATACTCTAGCAATACATATTGCACGCAATATTTTAATTTCGGCGCAGTTAGCACACAAGTGAAAGTGCTAAATAGCCCTCCACTCGTAATCTTGCCTTTTCATGAGGAAATCTATTTTGAATTTGATGTCCCTTTAAATATGTGTTTAACCCATTTGCAAATTAAAGCTTGCTATGATGTCAGCATATCCCTTTAGCACACATGTCAATAAAATAAATCTGCAATATCTCCAGTAACATAAAACTTCTGAAGTGTATTACATGAGATTCTTAGCATTACAGCCTGCAGGCCTAGATGTCTCCTCAATTTCCTGCACATTTAAATATTTCTGAGGACAAAAGAAAAACACCCGTCAACTGAAAATCCCCAAATATGTAAGAAAATGTATATTCTTGTCTTCCCCATAACTATGATGTAAAAATACAGCAAGCAGTATTCATTCATTTTATCCAAATACTTTATTTTTGTTACACATTACTGAAAAATAAAATTCACTAATATCACCAGACTTCAAAGAACTTAAAAGAAGATGGTTATAATGTTTAGCACGTGTTGGTTATTCTCAAACTCTTTTTCTTAATTTAAACTACGTACACTGAGTTATTTATATCTGTAAAGTGACATGGAACTCAAAATATTGCTCATAGTTGCAGGAGGTTTACAAAGAAACGTGCACTTTCACCATAGTCATAATTTTAAAAAGTGTTTCTTGTTTTTGGTGCATTTTATAATGACATTAAAGCCTTCTTTGGACAATGGGGCTGAATTATTAAAGGGACACTAAATCCAATATTTTTCTTTAATGATTCAGATAGAGCATGAAATTTTAAGCAACTTTCTAATTTACTCCTATTATCAAATTTTCTTCATTCTCTTGGTATCTTTATTTGAAATGCAAGAATGTAAGTTTGGATGCTGGCCCATTTTTGGTGAACAACCTGGGTTGTCCATGCTGATTGGTGGATAAATTCATTCACCAATAAAAAAGTGCTGTCCAGAGTACTAAACCCCAAAAAAGCTTAGATGCCTTCTTTTTCAAATAAAGATAGCAAGAGAACGAAGAAAAAATGATAATAGGAGTAAATTAGAAAGAAAAAAATGTGGGTTCAGTGTCCCTTTATGCTGCGAATGCAGCATTTTCCGTGCGAGCCTTCTTAAGACCGCTGCTCCTTAACTCATCTGCCACCTCTGAGGGGGCGGATATGATCGGGATGATTGACACCCCCTGCTAGCGGCCGATTGGTAGCGAATCTGCAGGGGGCGGCATTTCACAAGGAATGCTTGTGCAATGATAAATGCCGACAGCATATGCTGTCAGCATTTATCGATGTGGGATGGACATGATCCACTATAGCAAATCCTGTCCACCCGCACATTGTTAAATTGACCCCAATGTGTCAACAATTAACCAAGGTAGAGACTGAGGTGCAAAAACAGGGTTTTTATTTTACAAATACACTGAAGAAACATGCACATTTTTAATGCTTGCGGTGCTGCATTATAAGGGATATAAAATACAATTTTCTTTTCTTTCATGATCAGATAGAGCATACATTTTTAATCAAGTTTCCAATTCACTTCTATTATTAATTTTGTTTCACCCTACTAGTATCATTTGTTAAAGGTGTAGTACTACTGGGAGGTAGCTGAACACCTTGGTAAGCCAATGAAAAGATGCATATATGTGCAGCCACCAAACAGCTCCTACCTCCTTAGCCTACATAGGTGTGCTTTTTAAAAAAGGCTACTAAGAAAATGAAATATTAGAAGTAAAATGAAAACTTGCTTAAAATTTTATGCTTTATCTGAATTTACAAAGGTTTTATTTCCTTTTAACTAGGCTCTTAATTAAAAGGGGCATAAAAACAGCTCTCTTCTGCTGCATAAATTACTACTACTGATATTAATCTGCTTGTGGAATTTTATTTCTTTCATGTAATTAGCAAGAGTCCATGAGCTAGTGACGTATGGGATATACATTCCTACCAGGAGGGGCAAAGTTTCCCAAACCTCAAAATGCCTATAAATACACCCCTCACCACACCCACAATTCAGTTTTTACAAACTTTGCCTCCGATGGAGGTGGTGAAGTAAGTTTGTGCTAGATTCTACGTTGATATGCGCTCCGCAGCAAGTTGGAGCCCGGTTTTCCTCTCAGCGTGCAGTGAATGTCAGAGGGATGTGAGGAGAGTATTGCCTATTTGAATGCAGTGATCTCCTTCTACGGGGTCTATTTCATAGGTTCTCTGTTATCGGTCGTAGAGATTCATCTCTTACCTCCCTTTTCAGATCGACGATATACTCTTATATATACCATTACCTCTGCTGATTCTCGTTTCAGTACTGGTTTGGCTATCTGCTATATGTAGATGAGTGTCCTGGGGTAAGTAAGTCTTATTTTCTGTGCCTATGGTTGGGCACTTTGTTTATAAAGTTCTAAATATATGTATTCAAACATTTATTTGCCTTGACTCAGAATGTTCAACTTTCCTTATTTTCAGACAGTCAGTTTCATATTTGGGATAATGCATTTTAATTTAACATTTTTCTTACCTTAAAATTTGACTTTTTCCCTGTGGGCTGTTAGGCTCGCGGGGGCTGAAAATGCTTCATTTTATTGCGTCATTCTTGGCGCGGACTTTTTTGGCGCAAAAATTCTATTTCCGTTTCCGGCGTCATACGTGTCGCCGGAAGTTGCGTCATTTTTTGACGTTATTTTGCGCCAAAAATGTCGGCGTTCCGGATGTGGCGTCATTTTTGGCGCCAAAAAGCATTTAGGCGCCAAATAATGTGGGCGTCTTATTTGGCGCGAAAAAATATGGGCGTCGCTTTTGTCTCCACATTATTTAAGTCTCATTTTTTATTGCTTCTGGTTGCTAGAAGCTTGTTCTTTGGCATTTTTTCCCATTCCTGAAACTGTCATTTAAGGAATTTGATCAATTTTGCTTTATATATATGTTGTTTTTTCTCTTACATATTGCAAGATGTCTCACGTTGCATCTGAGTCAGAAGATACTACAGGAAAATCGCTGTCAAGTGCTGAATCTACCAAAGCTAAGTGTATCTGCTGTAAACTTTTGGTAGCTATTCCTCCAGCTGTTGTTTGTATTGATTGTCATGACAAACTTGTTAAAGCAGATAATATTTCCTTTAGTAAAGTACCATTGCCTGTTGCAGTTCCTTCAACATCTAAGGTGCAGAATGTTCCTGATAATATAAGAGATTTTGTTTCTGAATCCATAAAGAAGGCTATGTCTGTTATTTCTCCTTCTAGTAAACGTAAAAAATCTTTTAAAACTTCTCTCCCTACAGATGAATTTTTAAATGAACATCATCATTCTGATTCTGATGATTCCTCTGGTTCAGAGGATTCTGTCTCAGAGGTTGATGCTGATAAATCTTCATATTTATTTAAAATGGAATTTATTCGTTCTTTACTTAAAGAAGTACTAATTGCTTTAGAAATAGAGGATTCTGGTCCTCTTGATACTAATTCTAAACGTTTAGATAAGGTATTTAAAGCTCCTGTGGTTATTCCAGAAGTTTTTCCTGTTCCTAATGCTATTTCTGCAGTAATTTCCAAAGAATGGGATAATTTGGGTAATTCATTTACTCCTTCTAAACGTTTTAAGCAATTATATCCTGTGCCGTCTGACAGATTAGAGTTTTGGGACAAGATCCCTAAAGTTGATGGGGCTATTTCTACCCTTGCTAAACGTACTACTATTCCTACGTCAGATGGTACTTCGTTTAAGGATCCTCTAGATAGGAAAATTGAATCCTTTCTAAGAAAAGCTTATCTGTGTTCAGGTAATCTTCTTAGACCTGCTATATCTTTGGCTGATGTTGCTGCAGCTTCAACTTTTTGGTTGGAAACTTTAGCGCAACAAGTAACACATCGTGATTCTCATGATATTATTATTCTCCTTCAGCATGCTAATAATTTTATCTGTGATGCCATTTTTTATATTATCAGAGTTGATGTCAGGTTTATGTCTCTAGCTATTTTAGCTAGAAGAGCTTTATGGCTTAAAACTTGGAATGCTGATATGGCTTCTAAATCAACTTTACTTTCCATTTCTTTCCAGGGTAACAAATTATTTGGTTCTCAGTTGGATTCCATTATTTCAACTGTTACTGGTGGGAAAGGAACTTTTTTACCACAGGATAAAAAATCTAAAGGTAAAAACAGGGCTAATAATCGTTTTCGTTCCTTTCGTTTCAACAAAGAACAAAAGCCTGATCCTTCATCCTCAGGAGCGGTTTCAGTTTGGAGACCATCTCCAGTCTGGAATAAATCCAAGCCAGCTAGAAAGGCAAAGCCTGCTTCTAAGTCCACATGAAGGTGCGGCCCTCATTCCAGCTCAGCTGGTAGGGGGCAGGTTACGTTTTTTCAAGGAAATTTGGATCAATTCTGTTCACAATCTTTGGATTCAGAGCATTGTTTCAGAAGGGTACAGAATTGGTTTCAAGTTGAGACCTCCTGCAAAGAGATTTTTTCTTTCCCGTGTCCCAGTAAATCCAGTAAAAGCTCAAGCATTTCTGAAATGTGTTTCAGATCTAGAGTTGACTGGAGTAATTATGCCAGTTCCAGTTCCGGAACAGGGGATGGGGTTTTATTCAAATCTCTTCATTGTACCAAAGAAGGAGAATTCTTTCAGACCAGTTCTGGATCTAAAAATATTGAATCGTTATGTAAGGATACCAACGTTCAAGATGGTAACTGTAAGGACTATCTTACCTTTTGTTCAGCAAGGGAATTATATGTCCACAATAGATTTACAGGATGCATATCTGCATATTCCGATTCATCCAGATCATTATCAGTTCCTGAGATTCTCGTTTCTGGACAAGCATTACCAATTTGTGGCTCTGCTGTTTGGCCTAGCTACAGCTCCAAGAATTTTTACAAAGGTTCTCGGTGCCCTGTTGTCTGTAATCAGAGAACAGGGTATTGTGGTATTTCCTTATTTGGACGATATCTTGGTACTTGCTCAGTCTTTACATTTAGCAGAATCTCATACGAATCGACTTGTGTTGTTTCTTCTAGATCATGGTTGGAGGATCAATTTACCAAAAAGTTCTTTGATTCCTCAGACAAGGGTAACTTTTCTGGGTTTCCAGATGGATTCAGTGTCCATGACTCTGTCTTTAACAGACAAGAGACGTCTAAAGTTGATTGCAGCTTGTCGAAACCTTCAGTCACAATCATTCCCTTCGGTAGCCTTATGCATGGAAATTCTAGGTCTTATGACTGCTGCATCGGACGCGATCCCCTTTGCTCGTTTTCACATGCGACCTCTTCAGCTCTGTATGCTGAAGCAATGGTGCAAGGATTACACGAAGATATCTCAATTAATATCTTTAAAACCGATTGTTCGACACTCTCTAACATGGTGGACAGATCACCATCGTTTAATTCAGGGGGCTTCTTTTGTGCTTCCGACTTGGACTGTAATTTCAACAGATGCAAGTCTCACAGGTTGGGGAGCTGTGTGGGGATCTCTGACGGCACAAGGAGTTTGGGAATCTCAGGAGGTGAGATTACCGATCAATATTTTGGAACTCCGTGCAATTTTCAGAGCTCTTCAGTTTTGGCCTCTTCTGAAGAGAGAATCGTTCATTTGTTTTCAGACAGACAATGTCACAACTGTGGCATACATCAATCATCAAGGAGGGACTCACAGTCCTCTGGCTATGAAAGAAGTATCTCGAATTTTGGTTTGGGCGGAATCCAGCTCCTGTCTAATCTCTGTGGTTCATATCCCAGGTGTAGACAATTGGGAAGCGGATTATCTCAGTCGCCAAACGTTGCATCCGGGCGAATGGTCTCTTCACCCAGAGGTATTTCTTCAGATTGTTCAAATGTGGGAACTTCCAGAAATAGATCTGATGGCGTCCCATCTAAACAAGAAACTTCCCAGGTATCTGTCCAGATCCCGGGATCCTCAGGCGGAGGCAGTGGATGCATTATCACTTCCTTGGAAGTATCATCCTGCCTATATCTTTCCGCCTCTAGTTCTTCTTCCAAGAGTAATCTCCAAGATTCTGAAGGAATGCTCGTTTGTTCTGCTGGTAGCTCCGGCATGGCCTCACAGGTTTTGGTATGCGGATCTTGTCCGGATGGCCTCTTGCCAACCGTGGACTCTTCCGTTAAGACCAGACCTTCTGTCACAAGGTCCTTTTTTCCATCAGGATCTGAAATCCTTAAATTTAAAGGTATGGAGATTGAACGCTTGATTCTTGGTCAAAGAGGTTTCTCTGACTCTGTGATTAATACTATGTTACAGGCTCGTAAATCTGTATCTCGAGAGATATATTATAGAGTCTGGAAGACTTATATTTCTTGGTGTCTTTCTCATCATTTTTCCTGGCATTCTTTTAGAATACCGAGAATTTTACAGTTTCTTCAGGATGGTTTAGATAAGGGTTTGTCCGCAAGTTCTTTGAAAGGACAAATCTCTGCTCTTTCTGTTCTTTTTCACAGAAAGATTGCTATTCTTCCTGATATTCATTGTTTTGTACAAGCTTTGGTTCGTATAAAACCTGTCATTAAGTCAATTTCTCCTCCTTGGAGTTTGAATTTGGTTCTGGGAGCTCTTCAAGCTCCTCCGTTTGAACCTATGCATTCATTGGACATTAAATTACTTTCTTGGAAAGTTTTGTTCCTTTTGGCCATCTCTTCTGCCAGAAGAGTTTCTGAATTATCTGCTCTTTCTTGTGAGTCTCCTTTTCTGATTTTTCATCAGGATAAGGCGGTGTTGCGAACTTCTTTTGAATTTTTACCTAAAGTTGTGAATTCCAACAACATTAGTAGAGAAATTGTGGTTCCTTCATTATGTCCTAATCCTAAGAATTCTAAGGAGAAATCGTTGCATTCTTTGGATGTTGTTAGAGCTTTGAAATATTATGTTGAAGCTACGAAATCTTTTCGTAAGACTTCTAGTCTATTTGTTATCTTTTCCGGTTCTAGAAAAGGCCAGAAAGCTTCTGCCATTTCTTTGGCATCTTGGTTGAAATCTTTAATTCATCTTGCCTATGTTGAGTCGGGTAAAACTCCGCCTCAGAGAATTACAGCTCATTCTACTAGGTCAGTTTCTACTTCCTGGGCGTTTAGGAATGAAGCTTCGGTTGACCAGATCTGCAAAGCAGCAACTTGGTCCTCTTTGCATACTTTTACTAAATTCTACCATTTTGATGTATTTTCTTCTTCTGAAGCAGCTTTTGGTAGAAAAGTACTTCAGGCAGCGGTTTCAGTTTGAATCTTCTGCTTATGTTTTTCGTTAAACTTTATTTTGGGTGTGGATTATTTTCAGCAGGAATTGGCTGTCTTTATTTTATCCCTCCCTCTCTAGTGACTCTTGTGTGGAAAGATCCACATCTTGGGTAGTCATTATCCCATACGTCACTAGCTCATGGACTCTTGCTAATTACATGAAAGAAAACATAATTTATGTAAGAACTTACCTGATAAATTCATTTCTTTCATATTAGCAAGAGTCCATGAGGCCCGCCCTTTTTTTGTGGTGGTTATGATTTTGTATAAAGCACAATTATTCCAATTCCTTATTTTATATGCTTTCGCACTTTTTTATCACCCCACTTCTTGGCTATTCGTTAAACTGAATTGTGGGTGTGGTGAGGGGTGTATTTATAGGCATTTTGAGGTTTGGGAAACTTTGCCCCTCCTGGTAGGAATGTATATCCCATACGTCACTAGCTCATGGACTCTTGCTAATATGAAAGAAATGAATTTATCAGGTAAGTTCTTACATAAATTATGTTTTTTTACCCCCTGGAAAAAGTCTGCGGACACCTCAACTTATAGCTTCATGATAACCAAGTATATCTGCTTATATTAGCTTTCCTCATTAATTTCAGCTACTAATGTAATATAATGTAACTCAGAAATATTAATGATTGAATCCTTTAGGTTATACTAACTCACAATATTGATATCTACTTTCTTTATATAGCTTAACATAACAACATTTTGAGATACCGCTTTGCAATCCAGACTCAAATTCCTATTTTATTTGCAAATAATGTACATAAGAGACTTCACATAAAAGTTAAATTTAGAGCATGTAAAGGTTAAACAAACAAATAGCAGCTATATACATAACACAGAACTTTAGTAAATATCGCTGATAAAAAGCGTGAAGGGTTGCAGGTTGTAGAGTGTTTTTTCGTCTGAGCACAGCTGTAGTTACACATTAGCCATAAAAAAAAAATAGCACAGACCATTAGTTACAGCGTGCTCATGCAACTGTGAAGAAATGCTGCCAACCCTCTTTTTAAAACTTTACAAAATAGTTTACATAGGGCTAGATTACAAGTGGTGAGTTATTTGAGGCTTTTGCTCGAGCCTAAACTTCGCTAGAATTAAGCTTTTTTGGGTGGGTCAGGTAGAGTATTACAACTTGAAAGTAAAATGTTTGCATGCGAGTGAAACCCACTGTGTGCTAACCAAAGGACTTTGAATTTCATGAATGCAATGTTATGCTCTCCATATACTTCAATAGCGCATAAGGACAAAAACTTAAGACTCTATGAAATATAACATATATACAGAGCTCTGTACCCAATATTAGCGTGGCCACGTCTCCTGTTATTAATGTTTGAAGTTTTTTCTACGCTTTACTACTTGTTGAGAGCACAGACAACTTAGATCCCTTCTTCCTGTCTCAGCTAAGCTGTTGCCTCCACAGTTTTTCTGGGGGTTCTGAGTATTTGAGTTGGTATAGTTGGTCTGTGCATATCTCCACAACTTATATTATTTGCAAGCTAATCTTTGCTCCATGTGCAGGAATACAATTTGGGATGCTACCGTAACTTGCTTTGTGTCGTACAAGGACCGGTCCTGTTCTAGACAGATTTTGTTTGTTTTTATCTTGCCTTATGTGTTATTTTCAGTGCCTTTTTTGAATACTGTCATTGCAGCGAGTTCATGCTCGATACCATGTATTAATAAATCTGTTTTTGATACTTATCTTTGAGAGTGTTGCATTTACTATTTACCAATTTAACAGGGGTTAACAGTGGTGATGGTGTCACATTGGAAAAAGAAAAATGTACAGCACTAAAGTACCGGTAACTGCTTTAATAATTTGTCCGGATCAGTACAGATGGTGTCACATCCCCTAAATGAGTTCCACTTCCTGTGCGCGGGGCGCAGGTTACTGGTATCTGTCACTGTCTGAGTGAATGAGGAAGCACTGTATAACCAACACACAGTGTCTGCGGGAGCAGGGCAGAGCTTTTCAGCCGAGACTGGGGGCTAATCTGAGTGAAGCTGCTGTGTGAAGGCCTGCTGCAGCTAGTGCTACGAAACTTATTCCGGTTTAAGAACACTGTTAACAGGTGAACCTTATGCTGCACTAGTTTTACAGTTTGAGGAGCAGGTGATTTTTTTTTATGGTACGGTGAATTTAAAATTAGCACTTAAAGTTTTAAAAATTGGCACTGCGGCTTGCTTGTCAGTGAGTGCAGGAAGTGACCTTGTTGGTAACACGTTTGCTTCTATCAGGCTGATGCCTGGGGTCTCATTGTTCTGTGTTTCCCGGCTATGCTGCTTATCATTTAAACGGTGACAACTAATACGGTATATACCGGTATTCATAAGACATGGCTAGTACTATGATAGCTGCTGGGCTGACCATAGCTGTTGCAGGATTTGCTGGTCGTTATGCGTTGCAAGCTATAAAACACATGGAACCTCAGGTGAAGCAAGCTCTTCAGTCTCTGCCAAAATCCGCCTTCAGTGGCTATTATACAGTGTATATTTTAAAGGTTTTTTTCTTTTTTTTTAATAAGGGGAATTATTGAATTGTTACATAAATAAACTGCTCTACTAATCACAACCACAGAAATTGATAAATAAAGTGGGTAATATGCACTAACAATTTATTTCCTCTTCTGAAACACCTGGAAGTACTGTCCAATCTGTGTTGCTGGTGAAAAAAAAGCTGCATAAACTCCAGGGAACGTCTCCTAAACTGACCAGGGTCCTGTTAGTAACAAATTAAGTTTGTATAACATGTCACTTCCTGATTGTAAAGAGAAGCCATCAAATAAAACTTGTTTTCTACAAAAATTGGCACTGCGGGTTAAGGTTTAGGGTTATTAGGGTTTGGGGTTTAGGGTGATTAGGGTTAGTATTTTTTTTTCTTGTTTTCCTCCTCTAAAAACTAGGTGCGTCTTATGGTCAGGTGCGTCTTATGGAGCGAAAAATACGGTATTTAACTTTTGAAATGAGTGCTGAACTCCCAGTCTTTAAATAGTGTTATTAATACGTACCACTACATCTCCCCATATATATATAATAATGTTAATGTAAAATAGATATCTACACCTATATATCTATAGGAATGGATATATATGTATAGGTGTATATAGATTATATGTATATATATATATATATATATATACACACACACACATAATATATTAACAATAAAAATAAAGTTTTCCTGTATGTAACGAACATTAAATATTAAATATATATACAGTAAACACAAAAATGCATATGTACACACACACAAATATATATATGCATATGTACACACACACAAATATATATATACATATGTACACACACACAAATATATATATATACATATGTACACACACACAAATATATATATATACATATGTACACATATTTAGACGTATATGTACAGTATGTATTGCTGTCAAACACCTAGTCATATACCATATACCTTTGACCTTTATAACTTTTTTAATTAATATTTATGTGGCTAATTGTTATCAGATGGAGGCCCATTTATCAAGCTCTGAACGTAGCTTGAGGGCTCGTGTTTCTGGTGAGCCTTCAGACTCGCCAGATACAGCAGTTATAAAGCAGCGGTCTAAAGACCGCTGCTCCATAACCCTGTCCGCCTGCTCTTAGCAGGCGGACAGGAATCACCACAATTCAACCCGATCGAGTACGATCGGGTTGATTGACACCTCCCTGCTGGCGGCCCATTGGCCGCCGGCCGCGAGTCTGCAGGGGGCGGCTCACAAGAGCTGCTGGTGCAATGCTGAATACGGAGAGCATATTCCTCTCCGCAATCAGCGAGGTCTTGCGGACCTGATCCGCACTGTCAGATCAGGTCTGCAAGACCTTTGATAAATAGGCCTCATAGTGTTTATATGAGTGCAATTGTAATTTTCAATGTATTTTTGTTGTGTTTGGTGCAACTTTCTTTTACACATTAACCTTGACACAAAGGTTTATACAAACATATAGATATTTAGACATGTATATGTATGTATCTCTTTGTTAAAGCCCTTTGCCTGCTGATTTCATATCTTTGGGCCTTTATAACTTTTGTGTGCAATATTTTTTTTAATAAGTTTGATTAGATTGTGTTATTATGAGTGTAACTATACTTTGTAATGTATTTTTGATGTGTTTTGTGACACTTTTTTGTTTCACAAAACAGTTAGCCAGAGCTCTGAAGTTGTGTAATCACTCTAGTGAAAATCGCGATTGCGCTTGCATGTTCACATTTACTTTCAACTTGCAATAAGAGTGCAATTTAACTTGCGCTCAAATGAACGCAAAAACCCTATATCGCTCGCACGCAAATGATAGCGCTGGCCCTAAACGGGAACAGGTCTTTGAACTTTCTTCTGCGAATCCAACACATGAATTTTCCCAGATAAGGAGTCTAAAAGAGGCTTTCCCAATAGGATAGGGATGACAAACATTAGAACAGTTTAAATAAATAACTTATCTACATGTAATATAGTCAATCATATATTAGAATTTTAAGATGAATAACATGACGTTTAACTTTAACTGTAATTACAATCTTTTGAATGAGAGGAATGGGAACATTCAAAAATGTATAAACAGGAAGTTTTTATCCCTTATCTTGATGAACCAACCCAGCAACAGATTTTAACTTTGTATGTTAAAATGTGTTGGGTAGATGGGTTTGAGATTAGGTTTGAGATTAGGGGTTAATAGTTTTATTGTAGTGTTGGTGATGCGGGTGGGTGGCGGATTATGGGTTAATAGTTTTATTGTAGTGTTGGTGATGCGGGTGGGTGGCGGATTATGGGTTAATAGTTTTATTGTAGTGTTGGTGATGCGGGTGGGTGGCGGATTATGGGTTAATAGGTTTATTGTAGTGTTGGTGATGCGGGTGGGCGGCGGATTAGGGGTTAATAGGTTTATTGTAGTTTTGGCGTGGTGGGGGGTCGCCGGTTTATGAGTTAATATCTTTATTTAGTGTTGGCAGATTAGGGGTATTTAGATTAGGGGTTTATGTTAGGGTGTTTATACATAACCCTCTTGTCCCCATAGACATCAATGGGGATTGCGTTATATCGATCGCAGGTGTTAGTTTTTTTTCTAACACTTTTTCTCCGTTGATGTCAAGTCAGGACTTTGCTTTTGTGTGGTATGAAGCTTAACGCACCATATTGAACAACAAAAGATGTTTTTCCTGTAACTTGTAATGGTTGCGCTATGGAAAGTGTGATACTGCTAAATTTTTAACCTTAATTATGCACCGGGTTTAGCGCAAAACTTGTCATTTAGGTGTATATTTGTGAAACACTCCCCACACTCCTGCAACACAAACACAACACACACTCTCATAGAACACCCCACACACATTCTCACACAACATACACACTCATACAACACACACACCACACACACAAACTCATGCAACACAAACTCACCACACACACTCTTATAAAGCACACACACACCACATGCACTCTCATGCAACACCCACACCCCACACACTATCATACAACACACACACACACACACACACAACACACACATTTATAGAGCACACACCACACACACACTCATGCAACACACTCCACACACACTCATACAACACACACACACACACACACACCACAAACACTGTCATGCACCACACGCACAACACACACACTCCCATACTGCACACACACACACTCCCATACAACACACACTGCACACACACACACACTCCCATACAACACACACTGCACACACACACTCCAGCAACACATACACAAGTTGTGACCCAGTAAACATGGTGTTGCGACCCATTAATAGGTCCCAACCTGTGACTTGAAGAACCTTGTCCTAATGTATGCAGTTTCTTAAGAATTTGACATTTAATTCTGAAATAGACCTTCCATCTAAATTGTGTATATTTTTAAGAATATATATTTTTTCACCATAAGTAATGTTAGTTTGCTGAAGAATACACAACAGTTAAGACTACACACACATCATTTTAATTAAATAGAAATAGCAACATTTTATTCCCCTTTATTTGTAAAAAATAAAGGCCTTTTAGTACAATGTCCACTATACACCCATCATGAAGAATTAGAGTTGTATCTATAGCACTACTTTTTAATAATATTTCACTCAAGTAAGAAACTGCGTGTGTTTATTCTGTATCTCCAGTGGCAATTAGCCTTCTGGATATATTACATGTCCCTTTAAGAGTGAGTGCTTCTTCATGGATCTCTGTTACCGTGGCTTTCCCTTCCTTTCTTTTGTCAATAACGGAGGGAGCTTTATAACTAAGACAGACTGTAATAGCACCATGAGCTCATAGCAGCAATTTCAAATAAAGTTATTTTATCAAAATCAACTCTTAGAATCTTGGATGTTTAGGTTTTGGAACTACATTTCCCATGATGCTCAGCCAGCTGATATACTGGCTGAGCATCATGGGAAATGTAGTTCCAAAACCTCTGGAGGGTCACGTTTGAGGATGTCCGCTGTAGACATACCCATGTTTGAGCATTGACAGAACAGTGTTTATATCAATTCAATATTTTCATTAATTAAAAAAGGCTTGGGGTAAAGATACTCAAAAATATATGATAATGTGTTGAAGATGATCATATCTATCATATACTGACGCCTTTATAACATATAAAATGGTGTGTATAGCATAATCCACAGCTGTATCTTCTGGGTTATAGGCAATAAGATTAAAGGGACACTGTATCCAAAAATTTTCTTTCGTGATTCAGATTGAGCATGAAATTTTAAGCAACTTTCTAATTTACTCCTATTATCAAATTTTCTTCATTCTCTTGGTATCTTTATTTGAAATGCAAGAATGTAAGTTTAGATGCTGGCCCATTTTTGGTGAACAACCTGGGTTGTCCTTGCTGATTGGTGGATAAATTCATCCACCAATAAAAAAGTGCTGTCCAGAGTACTGAAACCAAAAAAAAAGCTTAGATGCCTTCTTTTTCAAATAATGATAGCAAGAGAACGAAGAAAATTTGATAATAGGAGTAAATTAGAAAGTTGCTTAAAATTGCATGCTCTTTCTGAATTACAAAAGAAAAAATTTGGGTTCAGTGTCCCTTTAAAGCTGTTGTAAAGCATATCTTAATATTCCATATGCTTGATTAGATAAGAAAATAGTACACATGCTAATGTAGATATCAGCTGAAGTGTTATTACATCAATGCATTTTACATTTCTAAGATAAATTTCATAATGTAGCAATATGCTGGTGGCGTATACAGTACATGGTGTAAAGTACCTGTCTTTAATAAAGGAGACACAAACATTTTCTGTCATCAATATGAAAGACCATCAATGAAACACTAAAAAAATAGTTTTGCTTGAAAGGATAAAACCATTTAAACTGATATACAAACTAAATAAAAAAATGCATATTGTATACAATTTATCTTTTGGGACAAATTGAGGAGAGGAACATCCATTAGCTAAACTGATACAGCCAACTTGAAAGAACAAGCAGTTTTTCCTTCCATAAGGCAACAGGCACTGAGCGTGAGGCCACTCAGAATAATATGGCTTCTGATTAGCTGTAGAGCCTGCAGCCTAATTAATAAAAAAGAAAAAAAGTTTGGACTGGGGCAGTTCAGAGGCTGCAAGTACTGTATTATTGTTATTAATTGATGTCACATGATAAAAGGGGAAGCAAATTAACTAAGCAAATAGTGACATTTTGTGACTAAAATTCTACTGCTCATGTAGTAATGTCAGTCAGAGTAAGGATATTTAAAGGGACAGTGTACACCAATTTTCATATAACTGCATGTAATAGACACTACTATAAAGAAGAATACCAACAGATACTGATCTTTAAATCCTATACAAAACATTTTAAAACTTACTTATAAGTTCCCAGTTTAGCACAGTTGATAAGGGTAGGCTGGGACACCAAGTGAAAGGGGCTGGGAAAGCATGAAGAGCAGACCCCCCCCCCCCCCCATATGAAAATACAGATTACACAAACAATAGCAGCAAGAATCTGTAAACCTGGGTCTACATACAATACTTTGGGGCTTGGTTAGCGGAAATTTATTAAAAAATAAGCAAAACTATATATTGTTACAAAAACACTCCCAGTTGGGCTATGTAAATGTATCATCTACAAAACATTTATGCAAAGAAAAATCTAGTGTATAATGTCCCTTTAATTTACCATTGACAAAATATTTATATATATGCATTGTAATAATATTTCTTATGTCAGTTTGTATAACGAAGTAAAATATGTATAATAATGTATTTGTTAATAAACAGAGTTTTAAAGTTTGTTACTAAATAAGAACTTCCCTGATGTCAAACACATAGTGATATAAGGATGTTAAAGAGATATTTAAAGTGATATTTATATATTTAATGCATACATAATTTAAATTATATTTTCTGTGCAAGGTTTAGAGAAAATGTAGGCAATTTTTAGGGAAAATTTACTTTTATATAATCATAAACATTCCTATAATGTTGACTTAAAGGGACACAAAACACTAAAGAATGATAAATATAATAATTTAGTCAGCACAAAGATTGACTTGATAACATTATACAGATGTATTTTTTAATTGTTTAAATATTGAAAAAATAAGTTGACTATTTTATTTCCTGTAGTGTAATGAGTGCGGCCATATTGTTTTTAAGTTATCCTTTGTTAAAACATCTGCCCTGCTGATGCTAATTAATGACAATTATAAATGAGCGGAAAAGTAACAATGCCAGAATTGTTCATAGTCCCTTTGAGTACTGGACTACTAACTAATAAGGTTTTTAAAGGGATAGCAAATTCAAAATGTAATCAGATCAGAGCGCATGCAATCTCAGAAAATGTTTCAATTTATTTCTATTATTATATTTGCTGCATTCTCTTAGTATCCATTTTGGATTTGGTGAAAAGCATACAGTAGGTAGGCTCAGGAGCAGCAAAGCAAAATAGTCCTGGCAGCTAGCTGCTGATTAGTGGCTGCACATATATTACTCTTTTTATGGGCTCACCCACTCTGTTCAGCTAGCTCCCAGTAATTAATTGCTGCTCCTTTACCAAAGGATACCAAGAGAGTAAAGCAAATGTAATATTAGAAATACATTGACAAGTTGTTTACAATTGTATGCTCATGAAACAAAATGTTGGGGTTAAATAAATGATCATACCATAATAGCACTTTCATTTGTTGCAGTAACTTATAATATAACAGGTAGGGCCTATCTCCTGAGGGAGTACATGACACTAGGCATTCACAGCTGCCCTGTTTCAGCAGATAACTGAGGGTGCTAGAAAGCACAGCCGCAAGCTGAGTTTTGGGTATAACATTTGGTTCTCCATATTAATCTTGCATAATTGCACACTTACTGACCCACCCTCTTTATCCGCAGCTAATGAGGCCCAAACTGACTCAGCAAACTCTCTTTTTATTCATTCTCACCCCAGGCTGCTGCTGGCTCTGCACAGGGAGTGTCTGGCCTGGGGCTGCTCGTGCAAGATAAACACGAAGCTCGCTGTCAGTCTGTGTTATGCCATGAGGCGTAAAGGAAGGTTCGGGGTGCATAGTAAAACTTACACAACATAGGAAAGGTGCATTGCACACTGAGCATGCAAAGTCTGTTGCAAACATAATTTAATTGTAATACAACACAGTATTTGAATATGGTTTACATCTATTTGCTTGATATAAATCATTAAATCTATTGATAAAAAAACACACAATATTTCTATAAACCTTCTCTTATGCTACCAGCCTGAAGCCAGTTGTTTGGTCAGAGACCAACCCTTCTCTGATGAGCAGATTTGCTGTAACCATAGCAATATACCCATGGAAATGTGGGTCAACAGCAGTGTTGGTTGTGACAGTCAGATTAGGAAGTACTGCAGAACACTAACAAACTGGAATGGCGTCAATAGCGTTCATTATGTATGATGCCGTGGTGGAGAAAAAGGTCAAAGAAAATCTTGAAACAAGTTTTTTAAAATGTACAATTTATATCTAATGGTACATGAAACCCAACATTTTTTTGTCATGGCTCAAACAGAACATTTATTTTTAAACAATTTTCCAATGTACTTCTATTATGACTTTTACTTTGTTCTCTTGGTATCCTTTATTGAAGGAACAGCAATGCACTTCATTGGTAAGCCAATAACAAGAGGCATATACGTGGAGCCACCAATCAGTAGCTCCCAACTCCTGAGTTTACCTAGGTATACTTTTGTTCAAAGGATAACAAAAGAACAAAGCAAATTAGATCATAGAAGTGAATTGGAAAGTTGTTTAAAATTGTATACTCTTTCTACATCATGAAGTAAACATTTTGGGTTTCATGTTCCTTTAAACTCATTACTCCTTATGTTATTGTCCTGTTTCCATCAGTTTCAGCTCACAAAGCAGCTTTTGTCAATGTCAAATTGATCTTACTAATTTATGCACATGTGTTTTAAAGGGTTATAGTTAAAACGTGTTTATACAAGATGGGTCATGCCATCATTATGCTGACACACCTCAAAGGACTTATTTGATTTGAGTACATGAATAGATGGTGATAAAGCTACAGTTTAATACAGCTAGAAATAAATTACATGGTTTTGCTATTATGAAACTGTGTTTTGAATGTGAACTTTTTTTTATATACTAGAAGCAGGGACAGGACTTTTACCTAACAAGGGGGGGGGGGGGGGGTGGTAGTAGGGAGTCATTGACCTTAATGATATTACAAAGGTCATGGTATCCGGTTGTTAATAAATGCTGACTTCAGTAGTAGTTTTTAAATGATGATTGACTATCTCTCGTAGGTGTTTGCAAGGATTGGAAAATATCACTACAGTTTGTCAGTGAACGGGACAAGTTACTGATACTCATAAGCTATATATACTAGATCCCATTCTGCATGTAAATTTAGCAACCGGTAGTAAATATGTGAAACAAAGGGACATTCTAAAGCAACAATGACATGTTACAAAAAAAGTAATGACCGCTCCATGTTACCAAGATATTTAAAGGGACAGCAAACCCACATTTTTCCAAGTTTAAAGGGACACTGAACCCAAATTTTTAATTTTTTTGTGATTCAGATAGAGCATGTAATTTTAAACAACTTTCTAATTTACTCCTATTATCAAATTTTCTTCCTTCTCTTGTATCTTTATTTGAAATGCAAGAATGTAAGTTTAGATGCCGGCCCATTTTTGATGAACAACCTGGGTTGTCCTTGCTGATTGGTGGATAAATTCATCCACCAATAAAAAAGTGCTGTCCAGAGCACTGAAACCAAAAAAAAAGCTTAGATGCCTTCTTTTTCAAATAATGATAGCAAGAGAACGAAGAAAATTTGATAATAGGAGTAAATTAGAAAGTTGCTTAAAACTGCATGCTCTATCTGAATCACAAAAGAAAAAAATTGGGTTCAGTGTCCCTTTAAACAACTTTCCAATAAATGTCCCATTCATTTAAAGGGACATAAACCAAACATTTTTCTTCCATGATTAAGATAGAGAATACAATTTTAAACAATTTTCCATTGTACTTCTATTATCAAATTTTCTTCATTTTCTTGTTATCCTTTGTTGAAAAGCAGTGACTTAAGTTCAGGAGTATGCACGAGTCTGCAGCACTATATGGAAGCAGTTACCTAGATATCTCTTTAACAAAGAACAACATGAGATTGATGCAAATCTGATAATAGAAGTAAATTGGAAACTTTTTTTTTTAACTTTTTATTCTCTTTTTAAATCATTAAAGATTTTTGGGTTTCATGTCCCTTTTAATATATAATTAATCTGATGGGTAACAAAAGTTTGTACCTGAGCAGTACTCAAATAAGATACAGTACTTATTTAATGTATGCAGCAAATCGCACACATTTTTGTGAATACTTAGAATAGGAGCAAGTAAAAGAGACACTTTAAAACAGAATATGTGAACTGAAAAATAAACATTAGCATTTTCTTTCTTCCCAGCTTTCTATTAAAACTCTTCTCTCCACAGTTTATTCACATATCAAGTATGTTCTACGTGTTCTGTGCTCCCTAAATATATCTGCTGTGTCTGTGTTTCCTTGATACTTGGGTTACCTAATGACTCTCTAAATATGCGGCTTCCTCTTACCTCTGTAAGCAATGCATTTGATCGCCAACTCTGTTTATATATACGGTGCTGGATGTCGGTTCCCAAAATCTAAAGCTCTTAGGAGTTAGCTGTTTCTAACAACTTATGAGTTAGCTTTTAACAATAGCAGTAATTAGGCTGACCATATTGCTGCTTTAAAAAGGGACATATATGAAAAATACATGTCAGGGCTGTTTAAAGAAATGCTTTGAATAATGTTCTGTTATAAGAACCCTGACATATGTATTTTTCATATATGTCCCTTTTTAAAGCGGCAATATGGTCAGCCTAAATAGTGCATTTAATTTAATTTCAAGGGACATTAAAGGGATTGGAAAGTCAAAATTAAAACCTGTATGATTCCGACAGAGCATGTAATTTTAAGACACTTTTAAATTCAATTCTATTTTCAAATGTGCTTTGTTCTCTTGGTATCCCTTGTTGAAAAAGGATACGCACATATCCTACACTAGTGGGAGCTGCTGCTAATTGGTGCCTGCACACATTTGTCTTTTGTGATTGGCTGACTAGATGTGTTCAGCTAGCTGCCAGTAGTGCAATGCTGTTCCTTCAGCAAAGGATAACAAGAGAACAAAGCAAATTTGATAATGAAAGTAAATTGAAAAGTTGTTTAAAATTGTATGTTCTATCCAAATCATGAAAGAAAATTGTGTGGTTTCCTGTCCCTTTAAAGCCGCGTATTTAAATATGTTAATTATATATCAACAATTACGTTATGCAATGCAGAGTATCTGCCTTCACAAAAATATTTTAATATAATTTAAACATGTCCCTTTTATTAATGATTTTCCAAACCACTTGAAAACTATGGTGTATTTATCTTATCTCCCCTAATTGGTACCAAATAAGTTTGTCTACTCCTCTAAACAATTGTATCTATTTTAAATAGATATAAAACCCAAACATTTTCTTTTGTGATTCAGACTAAGCATTTAATTTTAAAAATATTTCTATTATCAAAGTTGCTTCTTTCTCATAGTATTCTTTGTTCAAATGATACCTAGTTAGGTGGGTGGAGCACTATATGGTAATAAATACTGCTGCCATCTTTTGCAAATGGATAACATTCTTGCAAAATTGCTGCCATATAGTGGTCCAGACACTTGCACAACCCAGATTTTACGTCCCTGCTTTTCAATAAAAGATACCACGAGAAAAAAGAACATTTTATAACAGAAGTAAATTAGAAAGTTTTTTTTTTAAATTGTATGTTCTATCTGAATTACTAAAGACACATTTGGGGGTTTAGGTCCCTTTAAACAATTTGCAGCATTTTGCAAAAACTTAAATGACAGAATTTGCTTTTTAGCCTCTCTCGTTAATGATCAATGACAAACTGAATAAATTAAATTAAAAAAAAGGCCTAAAATCTGCCTAGGGATAAATGCCAAAATAAGGATTCAATCAAGTATGCTTAGGAAAACCGCCATATTGGTTCTTGAAAAAATAAAACAGTTGTAACATGTAACTTATTTGTACTTTCAAGAAATAAATCCCTATATGGTAACTTTTGGAATATCATTTGAAGGTCAAATTTTTCAGATTTAGAAAAATAACACTTTAAGTTGAGTAAGCACTGAGAACACAATAACGTGGAGAAAAGTAACTACAGTTAAAGGGACACTCAATCAAAATTAAACTTTGATTATTCAGATACAGCATGCTATTTTAAACAACTTTCCAATTTACTTCCATTAACAAAATGTGCACATTCTTTTTATATTTAAACGTTTTGAGTCACCAGCTCCTACTGAGCATGTGCAAGAATAAGTCTGTATGTATTTGTGAATGGCTGATGGCTGTCACATGGTACAGGGGGAGTGGAAAAAGACATAACTTTTAAAATTGTCAGAAATTTTTTTTACTACTCATTTGAAGTTCAGACTAAGTTCTAATGCATTGTCTTGTTTTATCTTGCATTTGTTGATTATGCAAATCTACTGTATTGACTGGTCCTTTAACAGTTATTATAGCCTGAACTCTGCAAATCATTTATTTATAGGGACACTAAACCCAAATTATTTATTTCATGATTCAGGTAGAGAATACAATTTTAAACAACATTCCAATTTACTTCTTATATCTAATTTGCTTCATTCTTTAGATATACTTTGCTAAAAAAATAGCAATGCATATGGGTAAGACAATCACCTGAGGCATCTATGTGCAGCCACAATCAGCAGATAATAAGCCTATCTAGATATGCTTTTCAGCAAAGGATGTCAAGAGAATAAAGCAAAATAGATAATAGAAGTAAATCATAAAAGAAAACATTTGGGTTTCATGCCCTTTAAGTCTAAAATATGGACAGTGTCAGAAATGAAAAACAATATTTGTGTATAATAAATATTATTTATTGATAAAAACATAATACATAAAAAAATACCACAGACACCATAAACAATGTAAGGTATAAATATGATATAAAGCAGTGTATAAATATATATGCCAAATATTCCAAAAAAGATAAAAACAATAAAAATCAAACATGGACAGACAAAAACACTGCTTGTCTGGCCAGGTTTCAATCCACACACTGCGTTTTATGGCTCCTCCCCCTTCCTAAAGTGTGTTTGGATTGCAGTCACTGGTGGTGTCTGTGGTATTTTTTTATTGATTATATTTTTATCAATAAATAATATTTTTTAGATACCAGTATTGCTTTTCCTTTCTGGCACTGTCCATATTTAAGACATTCTAACACTGTACTGTTTTAAATACAAAACAAAGTCCACACCCCATTTGATTTTTCTATCTATGCTCTTTTTTATCTTAGATTGCTCTCATTTATTCCTATTATTCATTTATATAAGTATGCTTTTTTAATCTTCTAATATTGTTAATCAGATTCCACAGGAGACCAGAACATGTCAATGACAGATTATTGCAAGCAGTTGTAATCTGCCCAAATGGTGCAATTTTATAATTAGAGTTAGTAGAAAATTAACAAAAATAATCTACATCTAGGGACTGTGAACCTACTAAGCAGGTTAAAGACCTATAAAAGCATAGTGTAACTTATGCCTGGAGCCACAATATTGTGCTGAAATTTATTTTTGTGTAACCACTTCTCACCTCAAAGTACTTTCCAATCTCTCCTCATTTGCAGGACAGTTTGTCCCTAAAGACATTGCTTTTATATTCCTTCTGTGTTGATCCAATGTGTTTTGCCTCTGTTTTGATCCAATCTATATGTTTCCATATCTAAGTGTATGTGTAAGTTGTAGCTTGTGTTTTGCTACAGAACTGATTATTTAACATGGTTTGGTTATACAAAAGTATGTATTTTTGTTAAAGAAAAAAGTTCACTGGCTCTGCAAATGGGGAAAACAATTAAATGAATATACAATTTATTATTTGAAAGGTTTGTGTCACCAAATTCTTAACATCTACTCTAAAAATGTATACAAGCTCACAGCAATCAAATAATTTGCTGCTGACAAAATTTGATATTGAAGAAATATTATGCAATTCATTATGTCTTTATTCTAATATTATTTTAACTATTTTTATGTTAGTGTTTTGTGCAAAACATTGAATATCACTAAAACAAAAGTGCTTTATTGTATCTGTTATGCAACATAACTTCAATAGGGCTACAGATTAAACAATACACATTTAGTTATATTTTCATTTGATGACAAACTGTGTTTAGTTATAAGTACAAAATGTCTCTACGAAATACAACCTTTTATTTTTCTTTAAGAAAAACTTTTAGCTTTTTTAGCTATAGACTATTGGTTCCATATACTTAGCACTGTGTATAAGCAAGCATCCCTTTCATAAAATTTACCACAAGCAGGAATATTATTTCAAGAAATTCATAAATAATATTCCAGTAAATAAATATATTTTAAGTCCTGAACTGTGGATAGCTGCCATTTTAGACTGAAGAAAATGGCGTACATTTTGTGGAAAAAATTATTTGCTTAAAGCTATTTTCATATTGCAAATCGCTGCTTCCAGAAATGTGTAACATTTGGATTAAAAAACCATACACTTATGGGTTTCATTTTTTAGATGACTGAAGAATTCTTACAAAGATGTATTATTTATAATTATATCAATCATTTATTTCGTACTGTTTATACTTGTTTTACGTTTTGTTTCAATTGGAAATTATTGGTGAAATTCCTTTACGATTAATTTTCCACCCCAATACACATAATACACCATCTTAATTTTATCTTCTCCGTGCTTCTATTTAACATTTATTACTTTAAGTTTATTAATAACAATTCCGCAAATTTAAACTATGACTGTATATAAGTGACTATGGGAAATAAATTAGGTCAGAATATAAGTCAAAAGAGTGTTTTGTCAGGTTATGAAAACATTGTCTGCAAGCTGTATTTGTGTATGTTCAGTCTTCCGTATGAGCCAATGGATTACCTAAATATGCAATTTAATCAGCATATGA
Source organism: Bombina bombina (assembly GCF_027579735.1). NCBI lineage: Eukaryota > Metazoa > Chordata > Amphibia > Anura > Bombinatoridae > Bombina > Bombina bombina. Next base: position 135,429,379 of record NC_069506.1, read on the forward strand.
GCCTGCAGATATACTGAGGAATTAAAGAAAGAATACATTTGTGAATGTATTTTACTGGTAATTTTTCCCCCCATAGACATTCTTAGTAATATTCTGAGTTAGATGTGTACTTTACAAATAATATACATACTAAATAAGAACGCAAAGCTTAGACCACAAAACTAACACAATTAGTTAGACTTTGCCTTTTTGACTGTGCCAAAAACTCATTTTGGAATATTATTCACACAACAGTAACCATACATATAATCAGTACTAAACTCACAAATACTTAACTCACCATTTTTCCATTGCAATTTTGAGCTCTGCACATGGGTTCTCGGTAGGTGTCTGTCCCACTTCTTCAGCTGTCTGTGCTGATCCCTCTTTTGGACTGTCAGACATAGTGAATATTATGTGTTGATGCTATTTGCTGTGAATAAATTAACTACTGAGCCCAGTTCCCTATGTAAGTGTCCTAAATTCCCCTGCTGATTCCCCTGTCTTGCAGCCACTGGACTGAGAGAATTTGTGTCAACTCACTCGAGTGCTTGCAGTCCTGCCCAGTTATAGGGAGGGAAGATAAAAAGGGAGGGCTGGTTGGCAAACTTGGTTTATTTTCAGTTTGCATTAACCTTACTTTGGTTAAAGGGACATTAAAATAATAAAATACAATCTATCAAGCATATGAAAAAGCACTTTTTAAATGTTTCAAAATAGTTTTGTTGCCTGAAAAGTTTTAAACTGATAGTGAAACTAAAAGAAAGCCCATGTTAAGTACTTTGTGGGACACATTGCACACTGGGAAATACATAAAAATCCCCCATTTCTACTGGTGGAGAGTGACATCCTTCATGTACAAATAAAAAAAAAACCTGTTAAACGTTATACAATGTCTTGTTTCAAATGCATTAACATAAAAAGATGACAAAACTAGAGGCTAAAATTCAGATAAGATGTCCATTACAGGCGTACCTCAGAGATATTGTGGGTTTGGTTCTGAACAACCGCAATAAAGCAATTAGAGCAATAAAGTGAGTCATACTCATTTTTTGGTTTCCCAGTGCATATAAAAGTTATGTTTACACTATACTGTAGTCTATTAAGAGGGCAATAGCATTATGTCTAAAAACAATGTACGTACCTTAATTAAAAAATACTTTATTGCTAAAAAGTGCTAACCATCATCTGAGCCTTCAGTAAGTCGTAATCTTTTTGCTGGTGGTGTATATACAGGGAGTGCAGAATTATTAGGCAAGTTGTATTTTTGAGGATTAATTTTATTATTGAACAACAACCATGTTCTCAATGAACCCAAAAAACTTATTAATATCAAAGCTGAATAGTTTTGGAACTAGTTTTTAGTTTGTTTTTAGTTATAGCTATTTTAGGGTGATATCTGTGTGTGCAGGTGACTATTACTGTGCATAATTATTAGGCAACTTAACAAAAAACAAATATATACCCATTTCAATTATTTATTTTTACCAGTGAAACCAATATAACATCTCAACATTCACAAATATACATTTCTGACATTCAAAAACAAAACAAAAACAAATCAGTGACCAATATAGCCACCTTTCTTTGCAAGGACACTCAAAAGCCTGCCATCCATGGATTCTGTCAGTGTTTTGATCTGTTCACCATCAACATTGCGTGCAGCAGCAACCACAGCCTCCCAGACACTGTTCAGAGAGGTGTACTGTTTTCCCTCCTTGTAAATCTCACATTTGATGATGGACCACAGGTTCTCAATGGGGTTCAGATCAGGTGAACAAGGAGGCCATGTCATTAGATTTTCTTCTTTTATACCCTTTCTTGCAAGCCACGCTGTGGAGTACTTGGATGCGTGTGATGGAGCATTGTCCTGCATGAAAATCATGTTTTTCTTGAAGGATGCAGACTTCTTCCTGTACGACTGCTTGAAGAAGGTGTCTTCCAGAAACTGGCAGTAGGACTGGGAGTTGAGCTTGACTCCATCCTCAACCCGAAAAGGCCCCACAAGCTCATCTTTGATGATACCAGCCCAAACCAGTACTCCACCTCCACCTTGCTGGCGTCTGAGTCGGACTGGAGCTCTCTGCCCTTTACCAATCCAGCCACGGGCCCATCCATCTGGCCCATCAAGACTCACTCTCATTTCATCAGTCCATAAAACCTTAGAAAAATCAATCTTGAGATATTTCTTGGCCCAGTCTTGACGTTTCAGCTTGTGTGTCTTGTTCAGTGGTGGTCGTCTTTCAGCCTTTCTTACCTTGGCCATGTCTCTGAGTATTGCACACCTTGTGCTTTTGGGCACTCCAGTGATGTTGCAGCTCTGAAATATGGCCAAACTGGTGGCAAGTGGCATCTTGGCAGCTGCACGCTTGACTTTTCTCAGTTCATGGGCAGTTATTTTGCGCCTTGGTTTTTTCCACACGCTTCTTGCGACCCTGTTGACTATTTTGAATGAAACGCTTGATTGTTCGATGATCACGCTTCAGAAGCTTTGCAATTTTAAGAGTGCTGCATCCCTCTGCAAGATATCTCACTATTTTTTACTTTTCTGAGCCTGTCAAGTCCTTCTTTTGACCCATTTTGCCAAAGGAAAGGAAGTTGCCTAATAATTATGCACACCTGATATAGGGTGTTGATGTCATTAGACCACACCCCTTCTCATTACAGAGATGCACATCACCTAATATGCTTAATTGGTAGTAGGCTTTCGAGCCTATACAGCTTGGAGTAAGACAACATGCATAAAGAGGATGATGTGGTCAAAATACTAATTTGCCTAATAATTCTGCACTCCCTGTATGTGTATATATGTGTGTGTATATATGTATGTGTATATATATATATATGTGTGTGTGTATTTACCTGTTTATATGTATATATGTTTGAAAAAATGGTGCCAATAGACTTGCTCGACACAGGATTACCACTAACTTCAGTTTGTAAACAAAAACACGCAATATCTGTGAAGCACAATAAAGCGAAGCGCACTAAAACGAGGTACACCTGTAATTGCTAGATCTTGACTTTCTTGCTTTTGTTCTTTTTGAATGTACCTTACTGGTGCATCCTACACAAACATGCACGTACACATACATCACATTATTTAACTAGAAACCAGAAGAAAAGATTTTGGAACAGATTTCATAGTCAATATGTAAGAAATCTGTCAATTTGTGACATCCTGTTGCTTTTTTCACACCATGAGGTGCAATGGGATAAATTTTTGCATTCACATATGATACACCTGAACATTCCCATTGTGATAACCAAAATTAGAATATGAAAAATAAAGGTTTTTTTTTTTTTTTTTTTTTATTAAATATTTTTTATTATATGCATAAGTTATCACAATTCTTTCAAACGTTACAAATATGAAGTAAACACAGAAATCACAAAAATGGTATCTCGCATTACATTGAAATGACATAAATATTGCATAATTTAACCAGGTTTTCATCTCCATTCCTAGCAGATCTAAAGGTCAAACTATATCTGAGTGGGAGGTGAAATGAGGAGTGAGTAGCAGCGTTCACAAATTAGAAGAATCGTTGTCAGTTGGTAGGTTAAGGTTTTGGCGTTTTTTCCGCCTTTTGTTCTGCTTTTTGTAAAAGCGGAATTACGCTAGTAGCCGGTTGTTATGTGGGTATTGCCTGTATAGGCAGTTGAGCTGATGCAAGGGCCAACAAGGGCCACCGCTCCAAAGAAGTGAAATCAAGATTCAGTCATCCTTGCGCTATCGTGGGCTAAAGTACCCCCTATGAGGGGGGAGAGGATATTAGATGAGGGGGGGGGGAGGGGGGAGGGGCTCATTGAGTGGAGGGGGGGGGTGGAGGAGGGGGGGGGGAAGGGTGGACAGACCGTCCTGGACCCGTATCAGGGGCCAGTGACACTAAGGGGCAGGGAATCCTAAGATTTAGCTCTGAGACTCTGTAGGTAAGCTTCCCAGGGTTCCCAAACAAGACAGAAAGTTTCCGACTTGCGCCGGATTCTGTAGACAAAGTCTTCCATGGACTTGACATAATTCAGGTATTCCAATACACTCTGCCATTTTGGGGGGTGCACTTTTTTCCAGTTCCTGGCAATTGCCATTTTAACTGAGGTGAGTACGTATATAAGAAGGGTTCTCTGGTGCGGAGGCACTTTCTCCAAACCCAAGTGTAAAAGAGCCATTCCGGGGTCCTTTATCTCTGGAAGACCCATCAAGCAACAGATCTTACTGGTCTTATTCCAGAGTGACTTTAGGTTAGGACAAGTCCACCAGGTGTGTAATGGGGTGCCAATGCCACCACAGTTCCTCCAACAGGAGGGGGGGTGATTAGGATAAAGGGTTTGCAGTCTGGTTGGGACCAGATGCCACCTAGTGAGCATTTTAAAGTAGAGTTCGTACATCGTGGTGCAATGTAAGGCATCCTTGGTTTTGGCGATGGCCAATGTCCATTTCTTAGGTGAGTATACCGTCTGCAGCTCTGCCTCCCAGGAAAGCATATGTCTCGTCTTAGGAATTGCGGGGGGAACCAGTAGGCATCGATAGTGTGCCGTGAGGGGTTTATAGGTCTGAAGGCCCGTTTTCCATCGAGCTTCCCAAGCCGTAAGAGGCCGCGGGGCATCACTCAGGAACCCCCAGGCTTTTAGAAGAGATCTTAATCTTAGAAGTTCAAATGCCAATTGCCGCGGGACCTCAAAGTTTGCCACCATCTCGTCTTGCATTAGAAGCCGATCTTCTACATAAAAGTCACCTACTGTCCAAATTCCGACCTGCCGCCACCGGTTCAGACTCATATTGGGGAGGGTCTGAAGTATGGGGAGTACAGGTTGGATAGGAGAAGGATGGGGGGCGATCTGAGTGTGGTGTCGTAATTTATACCATAGCATTTGGCATCCTCTAACAATTGAGTTAGAGATGGTGTGGACGGTAGCAAGATGCGGGGGAAACCACAACAAATCAGACAGATCTATATAGGCAGGCAATGATGCCTGCTCCAGGACCCTCCATCTCGTGGGGGGGAGGTCTCGTCCCCAAGCTGAGACATGAGAGATCATTGCCGCCTCGTAGTACATCTTCACACTTGGCAATCCCAGCCCCCCCTGGTCTAGGGGGGAATGTAAGATTGAGGCCGCGACTCTGGGTTTCTTGTTGTTCCAGACATATCTATTGAATAGGATCTGAAAATTTTTCAGAAGTTTATCTGGGACTGGGAGGGGAATACATCGCATAATGTACGTTAGCTTGGGTAGCAGCATAATTTTCAGGGCTGCAATTCTACCCATCCAGGAGAGTTCGTCATATTTCTTTGCTCTCAGGTGTTTGTCAACCGTCTTCAACAAGGTGTGGTAGTTCTCATGAAGGACCGTCTCTTTATCATAAGACAAGAAGACACCAAGGTGCCGGATACCTTTGGTAGACCATTTGAAGGAGTATTGCTGTCGCAAAGTACTCTGTTCTTGGTGGTCCAGATGGATCGGGAACGCCTCCGTCTTGGCTACATTTATTTTGTAGTTAGAGAGTACACCGAATCTTTCAATAAGAGCCATCAGCGGTGGGAGCGATAAGGTTGGCTCGGCAATGAAAAGTGTAAGATCATCAGCGAATAATGCCACCTTCTGAACTGAATCATGCAGCAACAGACCCTGGATTTGGGTGTCCTGCCTAATGGCTTCCGCTAATGGCTCCATGACCATCGCAAAAAGGAGCGGCGACAGGGGGCATCCCTGCCTCGTTCCATTTCGTATGTGTATCTTAGGGGAGCAAAAACCCAACCCCTTGACCACCGCTGTGGGAAGGGTATATAGGGCCTCAACTGCCCTACAGAATGAGAGCGGGATCCCAAATGTTCTCAGAGTCTCAAACATATATTCCCATCTCACCCTGTCGAAGGCCTTTTCGGCATCTAACGACAGGGTGAGAAGGGGCAAGCCCATGTCGTGCGATTCAGCGAAGATGTTCAGCAGTCTACGGGTATTATCAGAGCCCTGTCTGCCTTGAACAAATCCGACTTGGTCTAGATGGATTATAGTAGGGAGGTGTTTCCCTAGTCTTGTCGCAAGAACTTTAGAGTATATCTTGATGTCCACATTGATAAGGGAAATAGGTCTATAGCTCCCTCATTTCCTGGGGTCCTTCCCCTCTTTAGGAATGGTCATAATAGTGGCCTCCAAGAATTCCCTTAACATCTTGCCTCCTTTAGCCATATCGTTAAACAGTCGGAGTAGAAGAGGAGAGAGAAGAGACACAAAGGTTCTGTAGAAGAGGGTGGAGAAGCCATCCGGACCAGGGGCCTTATGAGGTTTAAGGGTCAGGACGGCAGCCTTTACTTCCTCTAAGGTAAATGGTCTATCAAGGTCTGCAACAGACTCCTCACTCAGCTGTGGTAGACGCAACTTGGTTAAGAATTGCCCCAATTCCCCACCGCTCACCGGTGGGTCATTAGAACCGCTGTCTAGATCATAAAGGGCAGCATAATAGTCTGAGAAGGCTTGACCGATCTCCCTAGGAGAGCAGACCATGCCCCGGACAGAATTGATGGCAAAAATAAAGGTTTTGTTGCTCTTTTCTTAAAATAAGCAAGAGAAAATGATTTATTAAACTTACTTATTTAAGGTGAGACATTAATTTTGTAATTGATTGAGTAATATGAAACTTCACTAAGATAGGAATATATATATAAATCAGGAATGAGTATAAGTAACTGAGATTAAAGTTCAGAGCAAGTCAGTTGTGTTTAAGTATAATGCAACAGTTAATGCTGATTAAAGCAGATCAAGCAAAGCAAATGAATGCTTTGTAAGGTAGAGGTAGTTCCTTCACGCACTCACACTTTCACGCAATAAAATATATACACAGTCCAGACATACTAGCTTGAATCCCAAACCGCTATATACTGAGTCAGATGTGAAACACAATATAGGTATTTGATATGTCCTATAACAAACAATGATGTTTAAGGATTAACCTTTATGCGAGAAGAAATTGTAGCGTGGAGAGCGGTACTTATCTTAACAGTTGCGGTGGTATGAAGCGTGGAGAGCGGTTATGCCTTTTAGTAAAAAAGGTTGAGAGGTAAGTTGCAGCTCTTAGGTTCGGCGTCTGTTTGGTGTGAGCGCGACTTCGGCGTGGTGAAAGAAGTTCCGGTTGGCGGATGAATCCAGAAAATGATCCCGGTCAGAATAGAGGTAACAGTTGATACCCAGCGGGTATCGAAGGCGCTGTATAAGACCTGAAGGTTAAAGCAACAATAACAAAAAGTGGTAGTAGCTCCACAGAGGAGCAAGGAGATCTGGTTAACAGCTTCAATTTTCAGGCCCTGATTGAGGGGTAAGCACTTCCTTAAATAGGAAGGAAGTGCTTATGCAGGTTCAGATTTAAAGGGATATCACATGCCCCCCTCCTCAGGGAATCACCCCTGGGGATTCTGCGTGAGGTTTAAGTGGATATTTCTAATGGAAGAACCTGACCAATCGGGGCGAATGGACTTCGGAATGGATGAGCCAAGAGTTTTCCTCAGGGCCGTAACCCTTCCATTTAATGAGATATTCCAATTTATTTCTGTGTATCCTAGAATCCAGTATGGATTCAACCTCAAATTCTTCTTGATGATCCACCATAACAGGAGGTGGCGGAATAGAAGAAGGATGGTCTTTGGTTGGAAATGGTTTCAACAATGAGATATGGAAAGAAGGATGTATTTTGTAGTCTTTAGGCAATTTAAGTCTAACCACGTTGGAATTGATCACATGTTCTATTGGAAATGGACCCAAGAACTGATTCGCAAGTTTCTTGCTAGGAACTTTGAGTTTAAGATTCTTTGTTGATAGAAGTACTAAGTCCCCAACCTTATAATCAGGACCCTTTCGATGTTTTAAGTCATAATATGTTTTTTGATATTGTTTGGCTTCATGAAGATGTCTTTTCAGGACAATTAACCTTTCATGGAGGTTAGATGTAAATTCCGTTGCTGTGGGAGAATTTACTGATTTGTTAGAAAGAGATATAGTGTTTGGGTGGTAACCATATGTTGCAAAAAAGGGGGAAGTTTTGATAGAGGTACTTATGGAATTGTTATATGTGAATTCGGCCATGGGAAGATAAACTGTCCAATCATCTTGGAGATGTGATATGTAACAACGTAAGAATTGTTCTATGGTTTGATTAAGTCTCTCTGTAAGTCCATTAGTCTGGGGATGGAAAGCAGTGGTATAAAGGTGGTCAATCTTTAACAATTTACACAGAGATCTCCAGAAAGAAGAGGTAAATTGCGTTCCCCTATCTGTAATTATGTTGGTAGGTAAACCATGTAGTCTGACTATGTGGTCGATAAATACCTTAGCCGTAGTCATAGCTGAGGGTAATCCCTTAAGTGGGATAAAATGAGCTAGTCTGGTTAAATGGTCAATTATTACCATAATAGTGTTATATTGTTGAGTAAATGGAAGTTCAACAATAAAATCCATGGCTATGGTACTCCATGGTTTATCTGGGATAGGCAGAGGTGTAAGTAGACCAATTGGTCTCTTATGAACTAATTTATTTCGGGAACAATTCTCACATCCTGATACATAATCATAAATATATTTGTTCATGCCAGGCCACCAGAAATGACGTCGGGTTAGTTCAATGGTCTTTTTAATTCCAGGATGACCAGACATTGTATCATCATGGGTGTGTGTGAGTATTGAAGATCTCATGCTCTTGGGTATATATAATTGACTGTTATGATAGTACAGTCCAGATAGAGAGTCTTTAACACAAGTTTGGTGGGGTATTGAATCTTGTTTTAGAGCCTTATGAACCTCTTGTTCTATAGGTGTCAGGACGCCTATGATTTTTTCAGGAGGTATAGTAAAATTAGGTGGTTCATGAGTTAAGTTTTCGTTTATACGTGATAAAGCATCAGCCTTAGTATTTTGACTGCCTGGTTTGTAGGTAATTATAAAATTAAAACGGTCTAAAAATAGAGACCATCTCGCTTGTCTGGCTGTCAAAGTCTTGTTTTTTTTTAAATATTCAAGATTCTTATGGTCAGTAAAAATAATGAATGGAAGTTTAGATCCTTCTAGGAGGTGTCTCCATTGTTCAAGGGCACTCTTTATTGCTAACAATTCTTTGTCCCCCACACTATAATTACTTTCTGCACTAGTTAAGGTTCTTGAATAAAACGCAATGGGGTGAATTTCCCCATTCTCAACTTGTTGTTGGGAGAGTACTGCTCCTATGCCAGTATTAGAGGCATCTACTTCAAGTTGGAATTGGAGATCAAAGTTGGGTAGTGATAAGATTGGGGCTGTAGAAAATAACTCTTTAAGTTTTTCGAAGGTTTCTTGAGCTTGTTGAGACCATTTAAATCTTTGATTAACACTAGTCAGTTGTGTCAGTGGTCTAACTATTGAAGAAAAGTTTTTAATAAACTTTCGATAAAAATTAGCGAAACCTATGAAGCGTTGTAGTGCTTTTACAGTAGTGGGAGCAGGCCAATCTTTAATGGCGGACACTTTGTCAGGATCCATTTGTACATGGTTAGGAGTTATTATATAACCTAAAAATTTTATCTTAGAGACATGGAATACACATTTTTCTAATTTAGCATATAATTTGTGCTCCTTGAGACGGGTGAGTACCCATCTTACATGCTTTTCGTGATCAGAGGGTGATTTGGAGTATATTAAAATATCATCTAAGTAAATTATAACACAGATGTCCATAAGGTCGTGGAATATTTCATTAATAAAATGCTGGAAGGTTGCAGGAGCATTGCTTAAGCCGAAGGGCATTACATTGTATTGAAAAAGCCCATAACGGGTTCTAAAGGCGGTTTTCCACTCATGACCTTCTTTCATACGGACAAGATTGTAAGCCCCCTTAAGATCAAGTTTTGAATAGATTGTAGCATCGTTTAAACGTTCTAATAATTCGGGTATGAGGGGTAGAGGATACCTGTTTTTAACAGTAATTTCATTTAAAGCTCTATAATCAATAATAGGTCTTATTGTTCCGTCCTTATTACGTACTAAGAACATTCCAGCAGCAGCTGGAGATGTTGAATGGGATATAAAACCTTTTCGAAGATTGTCGTCTAAATAGGAACGTAAGTAAGTAAGTTCCTCTTGTGAAAGTGGGTATATTTTTCCGTGAGGTATTTGAGAGCCAGGTATCAAATCAATTGGGCGATCAAACTCCCTATGAGGGGGGAGGTTTTCTGCCTCTTTTAAATCAAACACCTCTGCCAGATCCTGATAAATTTCTGGTAGTTCGGATTCAATAGCAGAGATTAACTGATATGGAAAACAAGTTTTTAAACAGAATGGTGATGCTAATGTTATCTGTGGAGTGGACCAGTCAATGCTGGGGTTATGTTTTTTTAACCATGTAAAGCCAAAAATAAGTGTATGCATGTGGATGGAAATTAAGTCAAAAGAAAGATATTCAGTATGTCCATCGTCAGTTGTCACTAGTAAAGGTATCGTTTGATGGGTAATGGGACCATGTTGTATGAGGGAGCCATCAATGAGTTTAACAGAGACTGGTTGTGCCTTGCAAACAATAGGTATTTTATTTAAATCAACAAAAGAAATATTGATATAATTTCCGGCTGCCCCAGAATCGATCAATGCATTAGACTGTATGTTTTTCCGATCCCACTGTAAAGAAAGGTTAAGAGTCAGTTGAGGGTTTTGAGTGAAGTATAAAATATTATGTTTTGAATGAATCTTACCCTTCTTCTGCTTTTGAAGGATTGGGCAATTATTAACGGAGTGTTCTTTTTGCCCACAATATAAGCAAAGATTCTCAGATCTGCGTCTGGCCTTTTCTTCAGGTGTTAAAGGTCCTTTTATGGCTCCAATCTCCATTGGGGTTTGATTAGAAGTACCCTTTTCCTGGTTGGGTGTGTAAAGATACGGACGTCTAGGTGGTACGTCATAGGTAGCTCTCTCAGCCTTCCTTTCACGTAATCACCGATCCAGGGTAGTGCTTAATTTCATCAGTCCGTTCAGGGTTTCGGGCATCTCCAAACGGGACAACTCATTTTTTAACAATTCTGAAAGGCCCAGTCTGAACTGGTTCTTCAAACTAATTTCATTCCATTTGGAATCAACTATCCACATTTGGAATTCGGTAATATAGTCTTCTTTATTCCTCTTACCCTGTTTTAGGGATCTCAATTTCGTTTCTGCCGTCATCTGGGAGTGTGAGTCCTCATATAGGGATGTCATGGCTAAAAAAAACTCTTCCAGGGAATCCAAAATTGGATGGTTATTCTCAAAGTATCTATTAGCCCATGAGCGAGGCTCCCCCTGGAGGAATGAGATGGTGGTACAAACCTTGATTCTCTCAGAGTGATAAGTTTTAGGCCTTAGTGAAAAAAGTAATTTGCAAGCATTTTTAAAGTCTCTATATTCACTTTGTTTACCAGAAAAGGGTTGTGGATAGTTAATGTGAGGTTCAGGGACTTCTGAGCTCTTTGCTGGTAAACATTCTTTTACTAAAGTTTTAAGTGCTTTATTTTCTGATTGTACCTCAGTTAAGGCCCTGGCTAAATATTCCAATTTTTGATGAATATTGGTGAATTCATTTTTTATTTCACTAGGATCCATCCTATATATTACAGGTTATAACCTTATAGGCCTGAAAATTCTGTGATAACCAAAATTAGAATATGAAAAATAAAGGTTTTGTTGCTCTTTTCTTAAAATAAGCAAGAGAAAATGATTTATTAAACTTACTTATTTAAGGTGAGACATTAATTTTGTAATTGATTGAGTAATATGAAACTTCACTAAGATAGGAATATATATATATAAATCAGGAATGAGTATAAGTAACTGAGATTAAAGTTCAGAGCAAGTCAGTTGTGTTTAAGTATAATGCAACAGTTAATGCTGATTAAAGCAGATCAAGCAAAGCAAATGAATAGACTGCTTTGTAAGGTAGAGGTAGTTCCTTCACGCACTCACACTTTCACGCAATAAAATATATACACAGTCCAGACATACTAGCTTGAATCCCAAACCGCTATATACTGAGTCAGATGTGAAACACAATATAGGTATTTGATATGTCCTATAACAAACAATGATGTTTAAGGATTAACCTTTATGCGAGAAGAAATTGTAGCGTGGAGAGCGGTACTTATCTTAACAGTTGCGGTGGTATGAAGCGTGGAGAGCGGTTATGCCTTTTAGTAAAAAAGGTTGAGAGGTAAGTTGCAGCTCTTAGGTTCGGCGTCTGTTTGGTGTGAGCGCGACTTCGGCGTGGTGAAAGAAGTTCCGGTTGGCGGATGAATCCAGAAAATGATCCCGGTCAGAATAGAGGTAACAGTAGATACCCAGCGGGTATCGAAGGCGCTGTATAAGACCTGAAGGTTAAAGCAACAATAACAAAAATTGGTAGTAGCTCCACAGAGGAGCAAGGAGATCTGGTTAACAGCTTCAATTTTCAGGCCCTGATTGAGGGGTAAGCACTTCCTTAAATAGGAAGGAAGTGCTTATGCAGGTTCAGATTTAAAGGGATATCACACCCATTTATGTTAAGGACATGTAGGTCATTGCCTCTGCACTCTTCTGTAATGGAGGAAATGATACATTGCACTTGACCTTACCCTTAAGTAAAGAGTACACAAGCTGTATACCGACATTTCATTGGACACCATTGTTCATTTAGGATGAAAAATAATACATATTTTCACCTCTTGAAACAGCTGTAGCTTTTAATCAAAGCATTTTTGCTAATTCATGTATATTGCAAAAATGCTTCTATTCAAAAGTGAAATGTACTAGTGTGAATTCCAATATTGTCTGTAATGTCCCTTTAATAATGACTACAATATGTAAATGTACATTACATTTATTTATTATATTCTCTCTTAAAGAAAACATATTCCTTATGTTATATGACATCAATTAAGAGATATAGAAATAGTTACTGAATATAAAGTAATCTATAATATCAGTGCATATTAAAACAGATTATATTCATAGCATGTCCTAAATTAATGTAAAAGTATTACATTTAGTGGCAATTAAATTTGACATCATATGCAACATATATTAAACGAGCAGTAGATATGCATATATTATTATAAATCTCATATTATCATAGATCCTTTGCTAAATGAATATATATATAATGATATTTATTTATTTAGTTATTTTCAATTTAAACAGAATGCATGTGTGTAACGTACCATATCATTTTTTTTTTTTACAGCAATGAACAACAAGTGATGAAAGGTAAATGTGAACAACAACTAATAAAAAGGCAAGGATGCATGACACAATACTAGGAATGGTGTTCAGGCCAACTTCTATGCACACCCAGAAACAGAACTCTCAGCCTTAGATGTCTGCTGCAAGTTATCTTTGACCAACTTATAGAGAGCAAGAATACTTTGATGGGTTCACCTATACTTTTTAATTATTTCCACATTCCTCGGCTACTTAGGAAAAAACTTTTGATCCATTACATGAAGTGCTTTTTGTTTTATGGGCCTACAATAATCCTTTTCTAGATATACCACAGAATGGATCTCTTTTTCATGACCATCAACCCCTCTCCCACTGCGCAAGCTCTTGACTTCTTTGTTGCCCTCTCAACCCTCTTGCTCTTGTCCAGTCTCTGTCAAAGCCCCCCCCCCCACTCTCATTCTCACTAACCAATCCACAATATGAGACTTATCCACTCTCATTACTCTCTGCTGTCCTGGACTAGCCCTTGCCACTGGATGTACCCCTTTGGTTCTTCTCAGTCTGTCTGGCCAAGACCCACACGTAAGCTTTTCCCCCCTCCTATTCTCCACAACAGCACAATATGCTCAAGCATAGCAGGAATGAAACTGGGAATTGACTAAGCTGATGAAATAATTGTTCAGAATTAAGCTATTTCTTATGATGATATGAAAGTAATTTATTAAAATGTATGTAAATGGTTAGACATGTTATCTGTATCTATCTAATGTAGTCAGTCATGATTGCTATGCTAAGATAGCCTGGATACATGTTTGTTTTTGTTTGCTACCCACCTGGAAGTGTTTTTTTCTTGTTTAAATGTTTTCTGAACATGTGTTACTGAGTGTGAGTGACTATTTCATCCAAATCATATGAAAACTACTACATTTCCCATGATGCTCAGACATTTTATGCTGTCAAAGCATCATTGCAAATGCATCATGGGGAATGTACTTATAAAACATCTATAGTGCCAAGGTTACAGACCCCTGCCCTAGATGATCTTGGATGTATGGGATAGACATTTGTTTATTTATATGTGTATATATATATATATATAAAGTTCCTGATGGTTCAGCACTCACAACTCAAATCCGGGATGCACTGCAAACAGTATTGCATACAGAAAGAGGGATGAGATAATATACTTCAAGAGATTCATCGATGATCTCATAATAATCTGGTCCGGAAGGGAAGAGGATCTACTTGTTTGGTTCAATGAGCTGAATACAGAGCATACTACGCTTAAATTTAAGATGAGTCAGAGCCAAGAAGAAATTGAGTTCCTAGACTTAAAAATCTATAAGGATAATGGGAGATTGGGCACTATCTTATTCCGTAAACTAACGGACAGGAACTCTCTCCTTGAAGCGACAAGTTGTCATCCCCCAGCACTTAAGAAGGCATTGCCGAAATTACAGTTTGTAAGGGTAAAGAGGAACAACACTGACAAGAAGAGAGCAGAGGAACAAACTGATGAGATGAGGAGTCGTTTTCTGAATAGGGGCTATCACAATCGGCTATTGGAACAACACATAACAGAGGTGAATTCAAGTGAAATAAGAGGAGCACAAGGGAACACTGAAGAAGGCCAAGAGAAAATGACGATGGTGACCACTTATGCGGCAGACAAGAATGGTTTAAATGTTATCTTAAAAGAAAATTGGAAGCTACTGAGTATGGAAGACACCCTCCCCTTTAAGGGAATGGGGATGCCTAGGATTGGCTATAGACGGGGGAGATCGTTAAAAGATATCTTACAGTTAACTGATCCTGTACATTGCTATTCAACCAGAACATGGCTGGAAGATGCTAAGCCCGGATGCTTTAAATGCAAAGGGTGCACTACCTGCAACGGGATGATTACGGGTCAGTTTTTCCACCATCCTAGGAATGGAAAGAAATATACCCGTAAATATAGGATGACATGTACCACGAGCCATGTGGTTTACCTGCTACACTGCCCGTTTAGTTTATTCTACGTGGGTAAAATGGGGGACAATCTGAGAATCCGTATGGCAAATCACAAGAGCTCTATCCGGGCAGCAATTAAAAATCAGGAGTCAGATCAGCCAGTGGCCCGCCATTTCATGCAGAGTGGACATAATGTGTCTGATCTTCGTTACACATTGATTGATCATGTCCCTAACCCCAGAAGAGGGGGTGATAGGGATAAACATCTATTACAGAGAGAAGCGAGATGGACATATGAATTAAACACTTTAACACCAAAAGGTTTAAATGTAAAATTGGACTGGCAGTGTTTCTTTTGAGAAAGATTTAGCCTAGATTAGGGTTTAATCTAAGATTTACCTATGTGTTTACCTTTCAAGTAGAGGTTTATTTTCACCTAAGGTTTCTGAAAAAGTTTAAAAGTTTTTCTGAAACAGTCTTCCAAAAAGTTTTCCTTAAAGTTTTCTTTAAAGTTTTCTTTAAGATTTACCTATGTGTTTAAAGATTTACCAATGTGTTTAAAAATTTGAAAATTTGTGTATTTACTCTATTGTCAGTATAGGATTCTACTATATTTAAGTCTCATGATCATTAGGAGACAGACTGGCCACTATAGGATAGAGTGATAACATGGATTGTATTTAACTTACAGGTAGATAGTATACAAGAAGTAAAGTATATTGAATATTATGATGTCAGTTGGGTAACATACTGCATATGATGTTTATAAATGCATTTTTCTTTCATGTAATTAACAAGAGTCCATGAGCTAGTGACGTATGGGATATACATTCCTACCAGGAGGGGCAAAGTTTCCCAAACCTTAAAATGCCTATAAATACACCCCTCACCACACCCACAAATCAGTTTTTACAAACTTTGCCTCCAAGGGAGGTGGTGAAGTAAGTTTGTGCTAGATTCTACGTTGATATGCGCTCCGCAGCAAGTTGGAGCCCGGTTTTCCTCTCAGCGTGCAGTGAATGTCAGAGGGATGTGAGGAGAGTATTGCCTATTGAATGCAGTGATCTCCTTCTACGGGGTCTATTTCATAAGGTTCTCTGTTATCGGTCGTAGAGATTCATCTCTTACCTCCCTTTTCAGATCGACGATATACTCTTATATTTACCATTTCCTCTACTGATTCTCGTTTCAGTACTGGTTTGGCTTTCTACAAACATGTAGATGAGTGTCCTGGGGTAAGTAAGTCTTATTTTCTGTGACACTCTAAGCTATGGTTGGGCACTTTATTTATAAAGTTCTAAATATATGTATTCAAACATTTATTTGCCTTGACTCAGAATGTTCAACTTTCCTTATTTCCAGACAGTCAGTTTCATATTTGGGATTATGCTTTAAATTATCATATTTTGTCTTACCTCAAAAATTTGACTTTTTTCCCTGTGGGCTGTTAGGCTCGCGGGGGCTGAAAATGCTTCATTTTATTGCGTCATTTTTGGCGCAGATTTTTTTGGCGCAAAAATTCATTTCCGTTTCCGGCGTCATACGTGTCGCCGGAAGTTGCGTCATTTTTTGACGTTATTTTGCGCCAAAAATGTCGGCGTTCCGGATGTGGCGTCATTTTTGGCGCCAAAAGCATTTAGGCGCCAAATAATGTGGGCGTCTTATTTGGCGCCAAAAAATATGGGCGTCGCTTTTGTCTCCACATTATTTCAGTCTCATTTTCATTTGCTTCTGGTTGCTAGAAGCTTGATGTTTGGCATTTTTTTCCCATTCCTGAAACTGTCTTATAAGGAATTTGATCTATTTTGCTTTATATGTTGTTTTTTCTCTTACATATTGCAAGATGTCTCACGTTGCATCTGAGCCAGAAGATACTACAGGAAAACCACTGCCTGCTGGATCTACCAAAGCTAAGTGTATCTGCTGTAAACTTTTGGTAGCTATTTCTCCAGCTGTTGTTTGTATTAATTGTCATGACAAACTTGTTAAAGCAGATAATATTTCCTTTAGTGATGTACCATTGCCTGTTGCAGTTCCCTCAACATCTAAGGTGCAGAATGTTCCTGATAACATAAGAGATTTTGTTTCTGAATCCATAAAGAAGGCTTTGTCTGTTATTTCTCCTTCTAGTAAACGTAAAAAGTCTTTTAAATCTTCTCTCTCTACAGATGATTTTTTAAATGAACACCATCATTCTGATTCTTTGGACTCTTCTAGTTCAGAGGATTCTGTCTCAGAGATTGATGCTGATAAATCTTCATATTTATTTAAGATGGAATTTATTCGCTCTTTACTTAAAGAAGTACTAATTGCTTTAGAAATAGAGGATTCTAGTCCTCTTGATACTAATTCTATACGTTTGGATAAGGTTTTTAAAGCTCCTGCGGTTATTCCAGAAGTCTTTCCTGTTCCTAATGCTATTTCTGCAGTAATTGCTAAGGAATGGGATAAATTGGGTAATTCATTTACTCCTTCTAAACGTTTTAAGCAATTATATCCTGTTCCGCCTGACAGGTTAGAATTTTGGGACAAAATCCCTAAAGTTGATGGGGCTATTTCTACCCTTGCTAAACGTACTACCATTCCTACGTCAGATGGTACCTCGTTTAAGGATCCTTTAGATAGAAAAATTGAATCTTTTCTAAGATAAGCTTATCTATGTTCAGGTAATCTTCTTAGACCTGCTATATCATTGGCTGATGTTGCTGCAGCTTCAACTTTTTGGTTGGAAACTCTAGCGCAACAAGTAACAAATCGTGATTCTCATGATATTATTATTCTTCTCCAGCATGCTAATAATTTCATCTGTGATGCCATTTTTGATATTATTAGAGTTGATGTTAGATTTATGTCTCTGGCTATCTTAGCCAGAAGAGCTTTATGGCTTAAGACTTGGAATGCTGATATGGCTTCTAAATCAACTCTACTTTCCATTTCTTTCCAGGGAAACAAATTATTTGGTTCTCAGTTGGATTCTATTATTTCAACTGTTACTGGTGGGAAAGGAACTTTTTTACCACAGGATAAAAAATCTAAAGATAAAAACAGGGCTAACAATCGTTTTCGTTCCTTTCGTTTCAACAAAGAACAAAAGCCTGATCCTTCGTCCTCAGGAGCAGTTTCAGTTTGGAAACCATCTCCAGTCTGGAATAAATCCAAGCCTGCTAGAAAGGCAAAGCCTGCTTCTAAGTTCACATGAAGGTACGGCCCTCATTCCAGTTCAGCTGGTAGGGGGCAGGTTACGTTTTTTCAAAGAAATTTGGATCAAATCTGTTCACAATCTTTGGATTCAGAACATTGTTTCAGAAGGGTACAGAATTGGTTTCAAGATGAGACCTCCTGCAAAGAGATTTTTTCTTTCCCATGTCCCAGTAAATCCAGTGAAAGCTCAAGCATTTCTGAATTGTGTTTCAGATCTAGAGTTGGCTGGAGTAATTATGCCAGTTCCAGTTCCGGAACAGGGGATGGGGTTTTATTCAAATCTCTTCATTGTACCAAAGAAGGAGAATTCCTTCAGACCAGTTCTGGATCTAAAATTATTGAATCGTTATGTAAGGATACCAACGTTCAAGATGGTAACTGTAAGGACTATATTGCCTTTTGTTCAGCAAGGGAATTATATGTCCACAATAGATTTACAGGATGCATATCTGCATATTCCGATTCATCCAGATCATTATCAGTTCCTGAGATTCTCTTTTCTAGACAAGCATTACCAATTTGTGGCTCTACCGTTTGGCCTTGCTACAGCTCCAAGAATTTTCACAAAGATTCTCGGTGCCCTTCTGTCTGTAATCAGAGAACAGGGTATTGTGGTATTTCCTTATTTGGACGATATCTTGGTACTTGCTCCGTCTTTACATTTAGCAGAGTCTCATACGAATCGACTTGTGTTGTTTCTTCAAGATCATGGTTGGAGGATCAATTTACCAAAAAGTTCTTTGATTCCTCAAACAAGGGTAACCTTTCTGGGTTTCCAGATAGATTCAGTGTCCATGACTCTGTCTTTAACAGACAAGAGACGTCTAAAATTGATTACAGCTTGTCGAAACCTTCAGTCACAATCATTCCCTTCGGTAGCCTTATGCATGGAAATTCTAGGTCTTATGACTGCTGCATCGGACGCGATCCCCTTTGCTCGTTTTCACATGCGACCTCTTCAGCTCTGTATGCTGAACCAATGGTGCAGGGATTACACGAAGATATCTCAATTAATATCTTTAAAACCGATTGTTCGACACTCTCTAACGTGGTGGACAAATCACCATCGTTTAATTCAGGGGGCTTCTTTTGTTCTTCCGACCTGGACTGTAATTTCAACAGATGCAAGTCTCACAGGTTGGGGAGCTGTGTGGGGATCTCTGACGGCACAAGGAGTTTGGGAATCTCAGGAGGTGAGATTACCGATCAATATTTTGGAACTCCGTGCAATTTTCAGAGCTCTTCAGTTTTGGCCTCTTCTGAAGAGAGAATCGTTCATTTGTTTTCAGACAGACAATGTCACAACTGTGGCATACATCAATCATCAAGGAGGGACTCACAGTCCTCTGGCTATGAAAGAAGTATCTCGAATTTTGGTTTGGGCGGAATCCAGCTCCTGTCTAATCTCTGCGGTTCATATCCCAGGTGTAGACAATTGGGAAGCGGATTATCTCAGTCGCCAAACGTTGCATCCGGGCGAATGGTCTCTTCACCCAGAGGTATTTCTTCAGATTGTTCAATTGTGGGGGCTCCCAGAGATAGATCTGATGGCCTCTCATCTAAACAAGAAACTTCCCAGGTATCTGTCCAGATCCCGGGATCCTCAGGCGGAGGCAGTGGATGCATTATCACTTCCTTGGAAGTATCATCCTGCCTATATCTTTCCGCCTCTAGTTCTTCTTCCAAGAGTAATCTCCAAGATTCTGAGGGAATGCTCGTTTGTTCTGCTAATAGCTCCGGCATGGCCTCACAGGTTTTGGTATGCGGATCTTGTCCGGATGGCTTCTTGCCAGCCATGGACTCTTCCGTTAAGACCAGACCTTCTGTCACAAGGTCCTTTTTTCCATCCGGATCTGAAATCCTTAAATTTAAAGGTATGGAGATTGAACGCTTGATTCTTGGTCATAGAGGTTTCTCTGACTCCGTGATTAATACTATGTTACAGGCTCGTAAATCTGTATCTCGAGAGATATATTATAGAGTCTGGAAGACTTATATTTCATGGTGTCTTTCTCATCATTTTTCTTGGCATTCTTTTAGAATACCGAGAATTTTACAATTTCTTCAGGATGGTTTGGATAAGGGTTTGTCCGCAAGTTCTTTGAAAGGACAAATCTCTGCTCTTTCTGTTCTTTTTCACAGAAAGATTGCTATTCTTCCTGATATTCATTGTTTTGTACAAGCTTTGGTACGTATAAAACCTGTCATTAAGTCAATTTCTCCTCCTTGGAGTTTGAATTTGGTTCTGGGAGCTCTTCAAGCTCCTCCGTTTGAACCTATGCATTCATTGGACATTAAATTACTTTCTTGGAAAGTTTTGTTCCTTTTGGCCATCTCTTCTGCTAGAAGAGTTTCTGAATTATCTGCTCTTTCGTGTGAGTCTCCTTTTCTGATTTTTCATCAGGATAAGGCGGTGTTGCGAACTTCTTTTGAATTTTTACCTAAAGTTGTGAATTCCAACAACATTAGTAGAGAAATTGTGGTTCCTTCATTATGTCCTAATCCTAAGAATTCTAAGGAGAAATCATTGCATTCTTTGGATGTTGTTAGAGCTTTGAAATATTATGTTGAAGCTACGAAATCTTTCCGTAAGACTTCTAGTCTATTTGTTATCTTTTCCGGTTCTAGGAAAGGCCAGAAAGCTTCTGCCATTTCTTTGGCATCTTGGTTGAAATCTTTAATTCATCTTGCCTATGTTGAGTCGGGTAAAACTCCGCCTCAAAGAATTACAGCTCATTCTACTAGGTCAGTATCTACTTCCTGGGCGTTTAGGAATGAAGCTTCGGTTGACCAGATCTGCAAAGCAGCAACTTGGTCTTCTTTGCATACTTTTACTAAATTCTACCATTTTGATGTATTTTCTTCTTCTGAAGCAGTTTTTGGTAGAAAAGTTCTTCAGGCAGCGGTTTCAGTTTGAATCTTCTGCTTATGTTTTTTGTTAAACTTTATTTTGGGTGTGGATTATTTTCAGCAGGAATTGGCTGTCTTTATTTTATCCCTCCCTCTCTAGTGACTCTTGTGTGGAAAGATCCACATCTTGGGTAGTCATTATCCCATACGTCACTAGCTCATGGACTCTTGTTAATTACATGAAAGAAAACATAATTTATGTAAGAACTTACCTGATAAATTCATTTCTTTCATATTAACAAGAGTCCATGAGGCCCACCCTTTTTTGTGGTGGTTATGATTTTTTTGTATAAAGCACAATTATTCCAATTCCTTATTTTATATGCTTCGCACTTTTTCTTATCACCCCACTTCTTGGCTATTCGTTAAACTGATTTGTGGGTGTGGTGAGGGGTGTATTTATAGGCATTTTAAGGTTTGGGAAACTTTGCCCCTCCTGGTAGGAATGTATATCCCATACGTCACTAGCTCATGGACTCTTGTTAATATGAAAGAAATGAATTTATCAGGTAAGTTCTTACATAAATTATGTTTTATTTTTATTTTTACATAGATATACCCGGGTAGCACACGGTCACCAAATAGAGGGCTCCCTAGCAACAGGCGCGTCTATGATGATGAGTACTAGCTAGGCTGGCAACGGTAGTTGATTGACAGCTTCCGGTGGTAGCGCCTAACAACGTGCAGCGTCTCTCTGCTGATGACGTAATCAGATCGCCGGGCGCACACCACTGTTTGCTGAAGGTTGCACAAGGTGGGTTAAGTAATTGATTAATTGGCTAGTAGATAGAAAGGTTTAAGTATATAGTTATTTTTGTACACTACATGTAAGTCTGAAGACGGGGGTAAAACCCCGAAACGTCACTTTTGAATAGTAAAATTGTGAACTAAACGGAGAGTGCCTGCTTTTTCTTTCTGTATGTATATATATATATGTAAATATTAAACAAATCATGCTGCTATATGTTTTTCTATGGGCTTGTTAATAGATTTACAGTATTTATTATTGTCAAACTTAATTGAGAAAAAGTTCATGATTAGTAGAAATTAGTATTATTATTTATATTTTTATTTAAAATGAGCAAAGAGGCATGTGCTGCTCTGCCACAGCAACATGTTGCATCTATGTGTAATTTGTTACGGGTACGTAATTGGTGACACACTTTTCATAACTGGCTTTGTATTTTTCTTCTAAATCATTCTCTATTGCCTTTGTGGCATAAGGCATTGTGAAAAAAAGTCAATAAGAAAACAAACAAACAAACAAATAAAGACAGACAATCAAAAAACACAAATCATAACCCTAAATATAATACAACCAAATAATTAAGGAGAAAACAATTAGAAAACCAAAAGACAAAGCATTTTTATACAAATATAAATTTAACGATAGTCAAAGTAAAACCTTTCAGAAAGCAAAAAATAGAAAAGACTAAATATTTTTAACCCCTTGAGTGCTAACGACGGCTCTGAGCCGTCGCAGAGTTTCTCACTCAGGTGCTAACGACGGCTCAGAGCCGTCGCTAGCACTCTCCCAACTTGAGGGAGATCTGGGGGCTCCCAACCGCCAACTTGAGTGATAGGCATCGCCGGGGCTTCCCGTTTTGCTTGGAAACGTCACGCGTAATGACGTGATGACATCACCGCGCAACTTTATGTAAAAAAGACAATGGCCAATATAGGGAAAGGGGGCATGCTGCTTAGAAGCCTGTATATCAGGCATCTAAGCAGCTACAGACCCCCAAGACCCACCATTGGAAAGGTAATCGCCTAACCTTTCCAATTGTATAAGTCTTGGGGAAATGAAATGAAATGAAAAGAATAAAATGTAAAAAAATAAAAATAAATTAAAAATGTGAAATTAAAAAACCCTCAAATGTGCTTAGCACTCAGAGGGTTAATGTATTTGTAACTGGATAGAACTCCCTTCAAAAATGAGTTTTAGAAACACCATGATACCCAATTTGATCCCACACATTCTATTAAATATTCAATTTTTAAACAGAGAGTTAGAATTTGTCTTTGAGTATACCTCTCAACTTTTGTGGCTTGGTGTCAGGGATTCAAGAGGTTGATGAGGGCTCACTATTTGTGTTGGGAGGGGTGGGATCATGGCTGGTAAGTGGGATTGTGGATGTGTCTGGTTGGTCGCTGGTGTGCCTGGCCAGTTTTAGGTAATTTCTGATTGTTCTGTGAGTGGGGCTAAGGACAAATCTGCAAATTGGGACATTTGGCTGTCTCAGAGAGAGACAGTTCCATCTTAAATAGGCACAATTGGGAGGTCTGCATCTAAATAAATAATGTAGGACTCACACTTTTCAATAAATCTAGCAGTTCTGCTGATTTTTTTCACTAATAACATCATAATGTTATTTTATAAGCTGAGATAGTAGTATTTTGAATAGTATTAAAGTGAGAAACTTCTGGTTTCAACCACCATTGCAGGATACATTTCCTGGTGTATTTGTTTGTTATAATATTTGTAGACTTTGTATCAGTGATTTAGCTCAAGAGTGACCAACTACATAATAATGTAAAACAATAGGTTATGAGCATCAGGTCAAAGCTCTGCACTGTGATTGTGTCTGTGTGTTTTCCGTGTTTCAAGTTTGGCTTCACTCAAGAATAAAGTGCACACACATTTTAGTCATTTATTGGAAAAAATTGCGCAGGTCAAAGTGGGAGAGGGGCGCCCCAATCAGGGGTATAGTAAGGGCCCCCAAAGTTTCTAGTGACAGCCCTGGTGGCATTTATTTGTAGCTCTACAACTATAACTATATACATATATATATACACCCATATATATATACATATATATATATATACGTATATATATACACACACACATATATAAAACAAAGGTTTTATATATATTATTTGGGAGGAGGTTGGGACTGTGTTGCTTTGGTTACATAATTGCAATTGCTTGAGATTGTCTCACTATCTAAAGAGTATAGTATTGATACCTCCAGACCGATGTACTTTTACTGTTTATTTTTCTCATATTGTACTATTCTCTTTTTTGTAATAAAGCCATAAGATGGAGTACAGTCTTTTTAAATTGCTTTTTAAGGGGTTATCCCTTTTTCTCACTAGTGTGGGTTCCCAGAGAAGTTGTGGAGGCACTGCAACCGTTCAGTTAATTTACTATGTCCCAGTTTCAGTCCTCACAGGAGACTTAGGTCTACCAGGTTAAGCTACAGTGGATGTGGTGATCATCCATTCTATGCTTCCTTGTCCCAAGATGATGAAGAAAAGGGTTACATATATTATATCATCCAGGAAATTAGGGTGCAATTTTTAAAAACGTAATCCATATTACACATTTAACATACAATAATTAATACAGTGCTGCATTTGTTGTGTGCCACTGTTGGGACCCTTTCAAATATCTGTTGCCAGGTTCCACTCTAGTTTTCCAGTTCCCTTGCAGGCCTTTTAACAAATCAGATTGTATATGTTTGCATGACCCCAAATCTAGCAGTTTTCATGGTAAAGAGTTTGTCTAGGAAGCTCTTAATTAGTCACAATATAATTTTGATATAAACTCTTTAGAGCATGGAGGTAGACAAATCCAGCCAACAGCTGCATTTTTGCTTCAGAACATTTCTTGATATTAGTTTGCATATAATTCTGCATATAATGTTCCTCTCACACAGAAGCATTTACAGAACCATTCATGTAATTAAAGGACTCACAAAATGATGTTATCCCTTAGTTGGTGGAGATTCCTTCAATTCACCCTATGATTAACAGACACAAATCACTTTATTTGAGGCTTGATCTAGAATCTTTTCAGAGGTCAGAGATTGTCATCTCCTAAGGGTTCTGTCTCACTAATAAATTCAAGAAACAAAAAGATTCCAGCCTCCACAGCAAATAAAAGACCTTTATTTTTCACATATAGGGTCCCAGAAAAAACATACAACGTTTCAAGTTTGCATTAGGCCCTTAGTCATGTATACTTAATTATACAGGTTCCTGTCTTTTATACCTTCACATCTTTACTTAAAGGGACAGTATACACTCATTTTTCATATAACTGCATGTAATAGACACTACTATAAAGAATAAGATGCACAGATACTGATATAAAAATCCAGTATAAAACTGTTTAAAAACTTACTTAGAAGTTGTCAGCTTGGCTCTGTTGAAAAGGTTGTTGGAAAGCCCACTGCAAGTGGCAAATAAGACACTCTCCCTCCCCCTTCTTTTGCATATGAAAAGACCCTTTACACAAACAGGAGCAAGCTGGAGAAGGTAGCTGACAGTATTCACATAAAACTTTGGGGCTTGGTTAGGAGTCTGAAAATAAGAGCAATGTTATTTAAAAATAAGCAAAACTATACATTTATTTTAAAAGACAACTTTATGGGCTATATAAATAGATCATCTACAAAACATTTATGCAAAGAAAAAATGAGTGTATAATGTCCCTTTAATCACATAGGAGCCTTCTTGTGCACAGTAGTGACATCTAGTGGATGTAAATAATATAACATCCATTTTCTTTTTTTATCTAATGCTCATATGTGAATATGCAATGTTACATAAATTAAAAACAACATAAAACCCATATATACAAATTAAAAGAGGAGTGCAAAGCATATTTCAACAAGACTAACCTAAAGTAGTGGTGCTAAATCCCAATATTTCAAATACAACAGAATACAATAAATTCAGACATTTTTTTTCTTCTGCCAAAACTTGAAATCATTGCCTCAACATATCGTTATGTTCAGTCTGACCACACGGCTGTAGTGTATACGATTTCAAACCATAAGATTGGCACTTGCAGTTAGAAGGGAGAACAGGTCTCAAATACGGAACTGGGGAAGCAACCTAAATTCTATTTCCCATCTAAAATTTAGGTCTTCAGAAGCTTGAAGCAGATTTTTTAGTCTATCAAACTGTTCATTAGACATGTGAAATTCGTTTCGGCCGAATTGTGGCCGATTCAGAGATTCAAATGCTATTAATCCCTAAACCGCAGTTCCCCGACATCGCCGACACTAACTAAACCTATTAACCTCTAAATTGAAGTTCCCTAACATTGGCGACACTAACTAAACCTATTAACCCCTAAACCGTTGCTCCCTAACATCGCCAACACTAACTAAATTGATTTACCCCTAAACCACAGTTCCTCGACATCGCCGACAATAACTGAATTACTAAATAAACCTATTAACCCCTAATCCGCTGTTCCCAAACATCGCCAACACTAACTAAACCTATTAACCCCTAAACCGCCATTCCCAAACATCGCCAACACTAACTAAACCTATTAACCCCTAAACCGCTGCCCCCCACATCGAAACAACCTAAATTAAACTATATTAACCCCTAAACCTAACACCCCCTAACTTTAACATAATTAAAATAGACCTAAATTAAAGTTACAATTATTAACTAACTACCTATTTAAAAATAAATACAAACTTACCTGTGAAATAAAAATAAAACTTAAGCTAGCTACAATATAACTATTTACTACTAAATAACTAGTTAAAATAAATAAAAAAACTTACCTGTGAAATAAAAATAAAATCTAAGCTTAAACTAATAAAACCTAACATTACTAAAAATAAAAAACTTACATTACTAAAAATAAAAAAAACTAACATTACTAAAAAATTAAAACTACAATTACAAAAAATAATAAACACTAAAATTACAAAAAATAAAAAAACTACCATTACAAAAAATAACAAATGAAATTATCCAAAATAATAAAAAGTATTCCTATGTTTTTAAAACTTTTATTTATATCCAACAATGCAG
This sequence comes from Bombina bombina, assembly GCF_027579735.1. NCBI lineage: Eukaryota > Metazoa > Chordata > Amphibia > Anura > Bombinatoridae > Bombina > Bombina bombina. The sequence continues at coordinate 135,456,382 of NC_069506.1, forward strand.
ACATACATAAAACATGTTATCAAACCACACAGGGTAGAAGAAAAAGGAAAACAAAAATGTATTGGTCATAATACAAATTAAGATATTTACGGTTTCAATAAGGCCATGCCCATATTATAAACACATACTATATTCAGATCTCAATTATGACCAGCTAAATATTTTAAATGTCTACACTGTTGGGGTTTTCTCTCTTTTTTAAAAAATTATAAAACGTTCCAACTAAACTACCCTAACTAAACGAAAGTAATTGTTTACACTTGGGCACAAACTGTTAGTTATTATTCAAGAAAATAACCTTTGTAGAGATCTATAGGGGCCTATCTATCAAGCTCCGAAAGGAGCTTGATGGCCCGTTTTTCTGGCGAGTCTTTAGACTCGCCAGAAACAGCAGTTGTGAAGCAGCGGTCACAAAGACCGCTGCTCCATAACCTGTCCACCTACTCTGAGCAGACGGACAAACATCGCCGGAAATTAACCCGATCAAGTACGATCAGGTTGATTGACACCCTCCTTCTGGCGGTTTATTGGCCGTGAGTCTGCAGGGGGCGGCGTTGCACCAGCAGCTCTTGTGAGCTGCTGGTGCGATGCTGAATACGGAGAATGTATTGCTCTCCGTATTCAGCGAGGTCTGGCGGACCTGATCCGCACTGTCGGATCAGGTCCGCCAGACCTTGTTAAATAGAGGCCATTGAGTCAAAGTGTCATAGTGACCCCATCATTCTGGGCATTTTGGTTATACAGAAATGACATGAAGTAGCTTAATGTCGCTTAGATGGGATAAAAGACTTTAGGTTCCAATAAAGATTCACTAAATGTGTTGAGTTAGCCATATGTTACAGAATAGTGAAATCACATACAATAACATCAAGTTGGACTCTTCATGCATAATACCGACCAGATACCAATAGTAAATAGATATGCGCATACTTTTTCTGGCATCTATTAGAGGTGGCTAGAGATAGTCTGCATGGAGACAGAAAGGCAGAGAACACATTAAAAGTTTACTATAAGTCGCAAGTTGGCGAAATCAGTTGGTGGTTCTTTGAAGGAAGTGGTGTTCTATATAAGTAACATACAATTTGCAGCCTAAAAAAATTTGCTTATATGAAGTACTAGATTTTTCTCTTAAGACAAGATATAGCGTGGGGTTCAAGAGTAAAAATAACAGACTACAGCACATCTAAGTGGGGTTGTTGCCCTGTGTAAACAAACAATATAAAATAAAAAGGAACAAAAAACAGCCAAGACCTTACTAAGTCCTATCAACCTACTTAACAAAAGTGGATTTTTTATATTTTTCTCCTCTGCTCTTGGGTATAGGTTTCTATTGGTTAGTTAAATGAGAAAATCTTGTTTAGACTAATATCTAAACCGGGATAAGTTATCCAAAGACAATACCACGAGCTCTCAGTGAGTCCTTAGTGTAAGTCACATGTCAATCAGGTCCATCAAATGTATTTAGTTACCAATGGTGACCCATGTAAGAGGTGTATACTTTGTATCATGTTAATTTTGGTTGCGTGAAATGTCAGATTTGGCTCTTAAAATATGGTACAATGTAAATCCCAATGTCTAATACATTACATCAGTGTTATCATGTTGACATGTGCGGTTATAGTGGGAAGATGGCGGCGTAACTTGCAAGTTATCTCAGCAAAATCAGTCAGATCATCATACCTGGGCCTCTAGTTATCAAGCCGTCATCCGCAAATATGCTGGAATTCCGCAGCGTATTTGTGGCGAGGCTGATTGGCTGTAGTTATCAAGCCCTACAGCCCGGCAAAAGTAGAATTTAGTGACTTAACATACGATCCGCCGGACTCAGTCCGACACAGATCGATGGTTACGTCACTACAGATGTTCCGAACGCAAGTTTGGCACTATCGGACTACTTTTGCTAGTTATCAAATAACTAGCAGGTACGCTCGTCACTATTCCGGGCCAGCGTATCTGGTTTTCAATCCGCCGCCCTGGAGGTGGCGGATCCCATAGGAATCAATGGGAGTCTGACAGCAGCGACAGCTCATGTTCGCTGCTGCCCGATATCCCATTGATTTCTATGGGAAGTGTCTGCACCTAACACCCTAACATGTACCCCGAGTCTAAACACCCCTAATCTGCCCCCCTTACACCGCCGCCACCGACTTTATACTTATTAACCCCTAAACCGCCGCTCCTGGACCCCGCCGCAACTATAATAAATATATGAACCCCTAAACCGCCGCTCCCGGACCCCGCCGCAACTATAATAAATATATGAACCCCTAAACCGCCACTCCCGGACCCCACCACCACCTACATTATACTTATTAACCCCTAATCTGCCGCCCCCTATACCGCCGCCACCTACATAAAGTTATTAACCCCTATCCTGCCGATCCCGGACCCCGCCGCCACCTACATTATACTTATTAACCCCTTGTAGTTAATTTATTTAATTAATTTATTGATAGTGTAGTGTTAGGTGTATTTGTAACTTAGGTTAGGATTTATTTTACAGGTAAATTTGTAATTATTTTAACTAGGTAGCTCTTAAATAGTTATTAACTATTTAATAGCTATTGTACCTAGTTAAAATAAATACAAAGTTGCCTGTAAAATAAAAATAAACCCTAAAATAGCTACAATGTAAATATTAATTATATTGTAGCTATTTTAGGGTTTATTTTATAGGTAAGTATTTAGTTTTAAATAGGATTCGGAATATTTATTTAGATTAATTTAAATAATATTTAAGTTAGGGGGGTGTTAGGGCTAGGGTTAGACTTTTGGGGTTAATTCATTTAATATAGTGGAGGCGGTGTAGGGGGGGTAGATTAGGGGTTAATCAATGTACTGTAGGTGGCGGCGGTGTAGGGGGGGCAGGATAGGGGTTAATAAATGTAATGTAGGTGGCGGAGGGCTCCGGGTGCGGCGGTTTAGGGGTTAAACAATTTATTTGCGGTGGGGTCTGGGATCGGCAGGATAGAGGTTAATAACTTTATGTAGGTGGCGGCGGCGGTATAGGGGGCAGCAGATTAGGGGTTAATAGGTATAATGTAGGTGGCAGTGGGGTCCGGAGCGGCGGTTTAGGGGTTAATATATTTATTATAGTTGCGGAAGGGTCCGGGAGCGGCGGTTTAGGGGGTAATAAGTTTATGTAGGTGCGGGGGGCTCCGGGAGCGGCGGTTTAGGGGGAAAAACTGTAGTATAGTGTGGGTGCTTAGTGACAGGCTAGCAAGAAAGCTGTGAAGAAGCCATTGAGCAGCGAGATCGATGACTGTTAGTTAACAACAGTCCGCTGCTCATCGCTCCATACTTGGTGCGCAGCTTCTTGACAGCTTTCTTGATAACTTTGGCGAACGTATTCAGGTCCGCGGCGGCGATGTTAGGCGAGCTTAGGCGAGCTTATTGGGCCGGCGAATGCAGGAAAATACGGAGCTTCATAACTAGAGGCCATTGGGTGGACCTATATACCTGCTAAGCAAGTGAGAACCGAGTATGGCAACAGGGGGTACAGAGTAGATCATATCAAAGCATTACATAAAACAAACTTGGAAAGGGACCCCCTATTGCCTCATAGCAATGAACACTAGTAAAAGAAAATCTGAAAACATAGAACAATTTGAAATAGCTGTCCAGTCAGTCATGGTGATAATATATAAGTGACTTATGCAAATGAAAGTTCCCAATAGCAGGTCCCCTAGGACGCCATTCTCAGCATGATGTGTGAAAAATGAACAAGTTTAATAATCAAACAATAAAAGCCAACAGGGCTAAAACTAAAAATAGGCAATCTCCAGTACAATTACTTCCAAAATGAACAGGAGGGGACATGTGAGCGGGAACCAAAGTCACAATCTGACTAGCCAACTCCGCAACAATTGGGGGCAAGCTGGCAATACTGCAGGCACATATAGAAGACAAGTAAGGCTCCACTAGATTTCTGCAGGTTGTGAGCCTAGGATGTTTGCGGGAGACAGCAACCACAGGAGTTTCACACCTCTGTACCATACTCTGGTGGGATGTTAGTACGGATCAGTCCCATGCTGGAGGGTAGCGGTACGTTAGTAGGGAAGCAGTTAATCTCCGGGGCCAGCTTGGCATTCAATAAAAAGAGAGGAGCCTGCAGCTTCACATTCACAATGCGTGTCCAGCCTTTTAAAACACGATTAGTCTCCTCCAAACCATGTGTAGTGAATTGCCTCTGGTGCGATAAATCCGTTTCACTCTCTATTGTCATCTCCAAAGCGATCAGACCCTCTGACTGCGATAGGCTAACTGTGAGGCATAGATCCGCCGCTGGTGTCATTTTGCCTGGATCTAACATGGCGACACTAAGAAACCTTCACCCGCTTGCAGGTAAGATGACGTGTTCTGATGAGACTTGGTCGGACAAGCAGAAGAAGTGCTAGCAGAGTCAATTACTTGAATTGCTCCCACTTCACTCAGAAGTACTCTCATAGATGCTGCCACGGAATCAAGCACCAGTGTTAAGAAGTCCATGAGAGATGAGGTAATGTGCACCATTTTGCTTATTGTCGGAGTGAGCATGATAGAAAAGCCTGGAGGCTTAATTTAACTTTTATGCCTTCTTGGTAGCCAGGAGTTGTAACATCCTGATCCCAATAGTTTCCCGGACACACTTATTGTCAAGGGAGGTCTGGATGGCTTGAGATTCGGCCACAGATCTTCTATACACAGAGGTAACTCAAAGAGCAGTATGAAGCAGTGGCCATCTTGATCTGCCGCCCAGTATTCCTATTCTTATTTAAACCGCCCCCCCCCCAAAATAAAAAAAAACCTAATCTATAATAAACTACCAAGGACCCTTGAAAGGGCCTTTTGTAGGTCATTGCCCTAAATTTAACAGCTCTTTTGCAAACAAATAAAAACAAACAACCCCTAACATTACAACCCCCCCCCCAAACCCACAAAATAAAAAAAACCTAACTAAAAAAACCAAATCTACCCATTGTCCTGAAAAGGGCATTTGTATGGGCATTGCCCTTAAAAGAGCATTCAGCTCTTTTACTGCCCTTAAAACGGCATTTAGATCTTTTTCAGCCCATTAAAATAAAAAACCCCTAATCTGAAAACAAAAAATAAAAAAATACCTAACACTAACCCCAAAATCAGTACTCACAGTTGCTGAAGTCTGGTGAAATATCTTCATGCCAGCGGCGAAGCATCTTCATCCAGATGGCTCCATCTTCATCCTTCCCGGTACCGGCATCTTCTTCATCCCTGCGGAGGCGGAGCAGTCGATGCGCGGAGGTGGAGGTCCAGGCAGAGGTCCATCGGTCGGACGTGGAGGTCCTCTTCATGAGATCGTCCGCTGCACACTGAGGATTCAATGCAAGGTACCCCTTTTGTATTGGGGTACTGTTGCATTCCTATTGGCTGAAAAATTGAAATTAGCCAATAGGAATGAGAGCTGCTTAAATCCTATTGGCTGATTTAAACAACCAATAGGATTTAAGCAGCTCTCATTCCTATTAGCTAATTTGAATCAGCCAATAGGATTGAGAGCTGCTTAAATAATAATAATAATAATAATAATAATAATTTTTATTATTTTGGATAATTTAGTTTGTTATTTTTTGTAATGGGATTTTGTTTTATTTTTGGGTTTTTCTTTTTTAGATTAGGCATTTTTTTTTTAATGGGCCGAAAAAGAGCTGAATGCCCATACAAATGCACTTTTCGGGGCAATGGGTAAATTAGCTTTATTTTTATTTTGTGTGTTTGGGGGGTGGGGGTTTGTAATGTTGGGGGGGGGTTATTTTTTGGCAAAAGAGCTGTTAACTTTAGGGCAATGCCTTACAAAAGGCCCTTTTAAGGCCCTTGGTAGTTTATTATAGATTAGGTTTTTTTTTACTTTGGGTTGTTTTTTTTTTTTTAAACGGGGTATTAGAATTGTTATTTTTTGTAATGGTAGTTATTTTTTATTTTTTGTAATTTTAGCGTTTATTATTTTTTGTAATGGTAGTTTTTTATTTTTTGTAATTTTAGTGTTTATTATTTTTTGTAATTGTAGTTTAAATTTTTTAGTAATCTTATGTTTTTTTTTATTTTTAGTAATGTTAGGTTTTTTATTTTTAGTAATGTTATGATTTATTAGTGTAAGCTTAGGTTTTATTTTTATTTCACAGGTAAGTTTGTATTTATTTTAACTAGGTAGTTAGTAAATAGTTATATTGTAGCTAGATTAGGTTTTATTTTTATTTCACAGGTAAGTTTGTATTTATTTTTAAATAGGTAGTTAGTTAATAATTGTAACTTTAATTTAGGTGTATTTTAATTATGTTAAAGTTAGGGGGTGTTAGGTTTAGGGGTTAATATAGCTTAATTTAGGTTGTTGCGATGTGGGGGACAGCGGTTTAGGAGTTAATATAGTTTAATTTAGGTTGTTGCGATGTGGGGGCGGCAGTTTAGGGGTTAATAGGTTTAATTAGTGTCGGCGATGTCAGGGAACTGTGGTTTAGGGGTTGAGGTTTAGTTAGTGTTGGCGATGTTGGAACTGCGGTTTAGCGGTTAATAGGTTTAGTTAGTGTTGGCGATGTTTGGAAATGGCAGTTTAAGGGTTAATAGGTTTATTTAGTGTTTTAGTTAGTGTCAGCGATGTCGGGGAACTGTGGTTTAGGGGCTAATAAATTTAGTTAGTGTCAGCGATGTTTGGAAACGGTGGTTTAGGAGTTATTAGGTTTATTTATTGTCAGCAATGTGGGGGGGGGGGCGGCGGTTTAGGAGTAAATAGGTTTAGTTAGTGTTGGCGATGTGGGGGAACGGCAGTTTAGGGGTTAATAGCTTTATTTAGTCTTGGCGATGTAGGTTGCGGCGGCAGTTTTAAATTTTGTTTCGGCAATTGCCGGCATATTAGTTATGTTCACTTAAATCGTTTTTACGGATCCTTTAGTTTTTTCAGATCCATTCTTTATTCATATGCATTATTCTATTCTAAACTTCAGAATAGAATAATGCATATGTATAAAGAATGTATCCGAAAAAAACGAACAGATCCAAAAAAACGATTTAACTTGACATAACTAATTTGCTTTTACACTTAATTATACTAATTTGCTGAAACAAAATTATTTATTTAACTAATGAAAACTAAACTAAACTAAATTTTTAGCGTTGCACATGTCTACTGCTCATCCAGGTTAATAATTCTATTCAAAGAGATGTTTTTATGTGAAATTTCCTAGAAAAAAAAAAAGGAAATGTAATAAATATACATATAAAATCCAAGTATTGTATTTTTAGTGCAATGTTGCCTCCTGGAATTGCAGTCTTCTGTATATTCTGTATATTAATCAATATTTAATATTCTGTATATTAATCAAGACTGGTAGACTGTTGTCAGTAAGCACTACCCAGGTGCTAAACCAATAATGGGCCAGTTTCTAAGCTTACATTCTTGCTTTTTCAAATAAAGATACCCAGAACGAATAAAAATTGATAATAGGAGTAATTTAGAAAGTTGCTTAAAATTGCACTCTCTGGGGCATATTTATCAAGCTCCGATTGGAGCTTGATGCTCGCCAGAAACAGCAGTTATGAAGCAGCGGTCACAAAGACCGCTGCTCCATAACCTGTCCGTCTGCTCAGAGCAGGCAGACAGACATCGCCAGAAATCAACCCGATCGAGTACAATCGGGTTGATTGACACCCCCCTGCTGGCGGCCTATTGGCCGCGAGTATACAGGGGGGGGCGTTGCACCAGCAGCTCTTGTTAGCTGCTGGTGCAATGCAGAATAAGGCAAATGTATTGCTCGCCGTATTCAGCGAGGTCTGGCGGACCTGATCTGCAGTGTCGGATCAGGTCCACCAGACCTTAATAACTAGAGGCCTCTATATGAATCAGGAAAGTTTTAATTTTGAATAGACTATCCCTTTACGTCACTAAAATTATTTTGACTGTGATATGTGCTTGATAAATAAATATAGATTTTGTTATTCATTATTTTCTAACATCGTAATCATGTAATAACAAACTTTGGTAAGGTTCTTAATAACTAAATATGCAATTTTAAAAAAAGATCAACCCCCCCCTACTGACTATGTAAGGTATAACCTCAAGCAGACACATTATAGGTTTATTTATATTTTGTGGTTATTATTTATTCATTTATTTTGCTTTATAAGTGTTTAGCTTCTAATATGAGTTCCCTTGCGTTGTTTCTGTATTAATAAAGCAATAGATGTTATATAAAATATAATAAAAAATACTTGTCTTGGCACATCCTGGACTATACTAACCAATAAGAGACAGTCTCCTTTAGGGCCTGATATTAACCAATGAGAGACGGTCTCCTTTAGGGCCTGATATTAACCAATAAGAGACAGTCTCCTTTAGGGCCTGATATAAACCAATGAGAGACGGTCTCCTTTAGGGCCTGATATTAACCAACGAGAGACGGTCTCCTTTAGAGTCTGATAATGGAGCGTGAGCATGGAGCGTAATCACACAAAATCTTTAGGATTTTTTTTAGATCTTATATTTGAATGTATGAGTGACTCCTTTGCATACAGAACCCATCATTGGGCTAGATTATGAGTGGATCACAAAATATTTAATAATTAAATTTTGTGCTTCTGCTTGCAAATTTACGGCTAGATTTTTAACGGGTAACGACCCGAAAAACTAATGCCGGCTTTTTTCTGGCCGCACCATAAAAATAACTCTGGTATTGAGAGTCCACATAAAGTCTGCGTTAGGCTCCAAAAAAGGAGCGTAGAGCATTTTTAACGCAGCTGCAACTCTCGATACCAGAGTTGCTTACGCAAGCGGCCAGCCTCAAAAACGTGCTCGTGCACGATTCTCCCATAGGAAACAATGGGTCTGTTTGAGCTGAAAAAAAACCTAACACCTGCAAAAAAGCCGCGTTCAGCTCCTAACGCAGCCCCATTGTTTGCTATGCGTAAACACTTCCTACGTCTGCACCTAACACCCGAACATGTACCCCGAGTCTAAACACCCCTAACCTTACACTTATTAACCCCTAATCTGCCGCCCCCGCTATCGCTGACCCCTGCATATTATTATTAACCCCTAATCTGCCGCTCCGTAAACCGCCGCTACTTACATTATCCCTATGTACCCCTAATCTGCTGCCCTAACATCGCAGACCCCTATATTATATTTATTAACCTCTAATCTGCCCCCCACAACGTCGCCTCCACCTGCCTACACTTATTAACCCCTAATCTGCCGACCGGACCTGAGCGCTACTATAATAAAGTTATTAACCCCTAATCCGCCTCACTAACCCTATAATAAATAGTATTAACCCCTAATCTGCCCTCCCTAACATCGCCGACACCTAACTTCAATTATTAACCTCTAATCTGCCGACTGGAGCTCACCGCTATTCTAATAAATGTATTAACCCCTAAAGTCTAACCCTAACACTAACACCCCCCTAAATTAAATATAATTTACATCTAACGAAATTAATTATCTCTTATTAAATAAATTATTCCTATTTAAAGCTAAATACTTACCTGTAAAATAAACCCTAATATAGCTACAATATAAATTATAATTATATTATAGCTATTTTAGGATTAATATTTATTTGACAGGCAACTTTGTAATTATTTTAACCAGGTACAATAGCTATTAAATAGTTAAGAACTATTTAATAGCTACCTAGTTAAAATAATTACAAAATTACCTGTAAAATAAATCCTAACCTAAGTTACAATTAAACCTAACACTATACTATCATTAAATTAATTAAATACAATACCTACAATTACCTACAATTAAACCTAACACTACACTATCAATAAATAAATTAAATACAATTCCTACAAATAACTACAATGAAATAAACTAACTAAAGTACAAAAAATAAAAAAGAACTAAGTTACAAAAAATAAAAAAATATTTACAAACATAAGAAAAAGATTACAACAATTTTAAACTAATTACACCTACTCTAAGCCCCCTAATAAAACAACAAAGGATGGAATCAGCCAATCAGAATCAAGTTCAATCCGATTGGCTGATCCAATCAGCCAATCAGATTGAGCTTGCATTCTATTGGCTGTTCCGATCAGCCAATAGAATGCAAGCTCAATCTGATTGGCTGATTGGATCAGCCAATCGGATTGAACTTGATTCTGATTGGCTGATTCCATCAGCCAATCAGAATATTCCTACCTTAATTCCGATTGGCTGATAGAATCCTATCAGCCAATCGGAATTTGAGGGACGCCATCTTGGATGACGTCCCTTAAAGGAACCGTCATTCGGCTAGTATGCGTCGGGAGAAGAGGATGTTCCGCGTCGGAGGTCTGCAAGATGGATCCGGAAGAAAGAAGATTGAAGATGCCATTGATAGAAGACTTCATCCGGATCATGGACCTCTTCAGCTCCCGCTTGGATGAAGACTTCATCCGGATCATGGACCTCTTCAGCTCCCGCTTGGATGAAGACTTCAGCCGGATCATGGACCTCTTCAGCCCCCCGCTTGGGCTTGGATCAGGACATCGGAGGAGCTCTTCAGGACGGATCTGTGAACCTGGCAGGGTGAAGATAAGGTAGGAAGATCTTCAGGGGCTTAGTGTTAGGTTTATTTATGGGGGGTTTGGGTTAGATTAGGGGTATGTGGGTGGTGGGTTGTAATGGTGGGGGTGGGGGTATTGTATGTTTTTTTTTACAGGCAAAAGAGCTGAACTTCTTGGGGCATGCCCCGCAAAGGGCCCTGTTCAGGGCTGGTAAGGTAAAAGAGCTTTGAACTTTAGTAATTTAGAATAGGGTAGGGCATTTTTTATTTTGGGGGTCTTTGTTGTTTTATTAGGGGGCTTAGAGTAGGTGTAATTAGTTTAAAATTGTTGTAATATTTTTCTTATGTTTGTAAATATTTTTTTATTTTTTGTAACTTAGTTCTTTTTTATTTTTTGTACTTTAGTTAGTTTATTTCATTGTAGTTATTTGTAGGAATTGTATTTAATTTATTTATTGATAGTGTAGTGTTAGGTTTAATTGTAGGTAATTGTAGGTATTTTATTTAATTAATTTAATGATAGTGTAGTGTTAGGTTTAATTGTAACTTAGGTTAGGATTTATTTTACAGGTAATTTTGTAATTATTTTAACTAGGTAACTATTAAATAGTTCTTAACTATTTAATAGCTATTGTACCAGGTTAAAATAAATACAAAGTTACCTGTAAAATAAATATTAATCCTAAAATAGCTATAATATAATTATAATTTATATTGTAGCTATATTAGGATTTATTTTACAGGTAAGTATTTAGCTTTAAATAGGAATAATTTATTTAATAAGAGATAATTAATTTCGTTAGATGTAAATTATATTTAACTTAGGGGGGTGTTAGTGTTAGGGTTAGACTTAGCTTTAGGGGTTAATACATTTATTAGAATAGCGGTGAGCTCCAGTCGGCAGATTAGGGGTTAATAAGTGTAGGCAGTTGGAGGCGACGTTGAGGGGGGCAGATTAGGGGTTAATAAATATAATATAGGGGTCGGCGGTGTTAGGGGCAGCAGATTAGGGGTACATAAGGATAACGTAGGTGGCGGTGCTTTGCGGTCGGCAGATTAGGGGTTAATAAGTGTAGGTAGGTGGAGGCGACGTTGTGGGGGGCAGGTTAGGGGTTAATAAATATAATACAAGGGTCGGCGGTGTTAGGGGCAGCAGATTAGGGGTACATAAGGATAACGTAGGTGGCGGTCGGCAGATTAGGGGTTAAAAAATTTATTTGAGTGTCGGCGATGTGGGGGGGACCTCGGTTTAGGGGTACATAGGTAGTCTATGGGTGTTAGTGTACTTTAGAGTACAGTAGTTAAGAGCTTTATAAACCGGCGTTAGCCCAGAAAGCTCTTAACTACTGACTTTTTTCCTGCGGCTGGAGTTTTGTCGTTAGATGTCTAACGCTCACTCCAGCCACGACTCTAAATACCGGAGTTAGAAAGATCCCATTGAAAAGATAGGATACGCAATTTACGTAAGGGGATCTGCGGTATGGAAAAGTCGCGGCTGAAAAGTGAGCGTTAGACCCTATTTTGAGTGACTCCAAATACCGGCGGTAGCCTAAAACCAGCGTTAGGAGCCTCTAACGCTGGTTTTCACGGCTAACGCCAAACTCCAAATCTAGGCCTTAATTTGCTAGACAGAGGCTTTATGCTCACATCGGGTTGCGCTTGTATTACAAGTTGAAAGTAAAAAGCGTGCAAACTAAACCCGTCACGCGCTAACCAGATATCACAACTGCGTTAACATCTCCCTATAGAAGTCAATGGATAGCGCAAACTGAAAAAACGTAACACCTATACTCGTACACTAAGTCACTAACCCGACAGGAGTTATTAATAATTCACATTCCAATGTTCTTTACATACAGCACAACATACTTTTTATTATAAATAGATACTTCTATATATGCTGTATATATCTATATAAACCTATACCTGTATATCTATTCCTATAGATATATAGTTATAGATATGTATTTTACATTAACATTATAAGACATATACAGAAATAATTTATTATAAAATATATATTTCTATATACAGGTATACCTCGTTTTATTGCACTTCGCTTTATTGCGCATTGCAAATATTGATCTTTTTACAAATTGAAGGTTTGTGGCAACTCAAGCATGTGTATCAAGCAAGTCTATCGATGCCATTTTTACAACATATAAACACATAAATAAACATGTATACACATATATACAAACCACCAGAAAAAAAAGATTATGGCTTATTTTTTAATTAAGGTATGTACATTGTTTTATTTAGACATAGCCAACTGGACACTTAATAGACTACAGTATAGTGTAAATATAACTTTTATATGCACTGAAAAACAAAAAAAAATAGTGTGACTCACTTTATTGCTATATTCACTTTATTGTGGAGGTCTGGAACCAAACCCACAATATCTCAGAGAAACGCCTGTGTATGATAATATTGTAAAATACATACCCATAACTATATATTTATAGGAATAGATATAAAGCTATAATTATATATAGGTATATATAGAAATATGTATTTACAATAAAATGTACATTATCCTATGCTACTGGGAGCTAGCTGGACACATCAGGGTAGCCAATGACAAGAGGCATATATGTGTAGCCACCAATCAGCAGTTAGCTACCAGTAGTACATTGCTGCTACTGAGCCTACCTAGATATGTTTTTCAACAAAGGATACCAAGAGAACAAAACGAATTAGAGCATGCATTTTAACCAAATTTCAAATTTACTTGTATTATCTAAATTATAAAATAAACATTTTGACTTTACTGTCCCTTTAATTTCTTTCTTGTAAGAATACATTTAACACATTTAAATGGTGCTCTTTCATCTACATAATAAAGATCTTTAGAGCTTAAAGGTACATACCCTTGTTTTTCGTTCCTGATTCAGATAGAGCATGTGATTTTAAACAACATTCAAATGTACTATTATAATCATCTCATTTGTTTTGTTCTTTTGGAATCCTTTGTTGAAAATGATACCTAGGTATGCTTAGTAGCGGATGATTGCTGGTTGCACCTATACGCCTCATGTTATTAGCTCAACCAATACTTTCAGCTAGCTCCCAGTAGTGCCTTGTTCTTTCCTCAAGGATACCAAGAGAATAAAGCAAAATGGATAATAGAAGTAAATTAAAAATTGTATGTTCTGTCTGAATCATGAAAGGAAAAAAAATTGTGTTTCATGTCCCTTTAAGACCTAATGAAACTAGCATGTATGTAGGATAACGAAAAAATCCAGCAAACCTCCCAGGCGTATTTTCCATATAAACTTTTATTTGATAAAAGGAAAACTGTGCAATAAAAATATAATAAGACAAAGTCCCAGCATCCTGCAAAAAGTGTAATAGAATTGTCCTACGCGTTCCAGCAAATAGTATAAGCCTTATTCATGGACATAGTTAGCTCTAACATTCAAGCCTGTTTGAATACACCTGTGTCCTCAGGCGTGTAATCCCCAGGTGCATATCTTAAAGGGACAGACCACTATCTAGCTGTTTTATGAGACAGTCTTACTTACAGGGACATATCCTACAAAAATTAAGTATATCTTTCAATTAACAAAATCAGTTTGAATATAAGCATATCTTAAACGGCAAATGTATGCTTTAGACTCAAATGTCAATATACCAATTCAAAAAAGTTTTCAATGTTAAAATGAAAGATAGAGTAAATATACTATACGCTACATAACTTCTTTTTTTTTTTTCAAATTCTTTTTATTGAGGAAACACAGGTACAATTGATTAAGTAAACACATTGATAGGCAGAATTACAGTAAGATTGGCATTCATATTATGGAATAAGCACAAGATGTTAAATCTTGATACAGTAGCAGTAATGGCACAGTTGCTATTGTAAAATACAAAGAAACGACAACTTTTTCCATAAAGCATGATACCTTTGAAATCTACAAGTTTGAAATTAGAGCAATATTATATGAAGTATTCCATGCATCCAGGATTATAGCAAATGTGGTTGAGTATCATCGCTCAATGCACCTGCGCTTCTAAATTGTTTAATATTAATACAGTAACATCCAACATAACAAACAACACAAAACAATAAAACAAAACATCACTGTCCTCACGGCCATTCCAGCCAGTCTTGCAGATTTTCCTTTTATTTTGACAGAGACAATCAGCTTTGGCGATATAGTCGGTAAGAGTAGTCAGGCTAAGCTAAGTGTTTTGTAGTAGGGTTAGAAGTTGCATTAGGGGGGTCCATCCTATATAATGGCTGGCTTAAACTATTACAAGAGCTGTCCGAGAAATCCTTTGGAACAGCCATGATAACAAGATTATAACAATATTAAAACCATCGGCCAACAGGGCCCAAGATTAGATTTAATTATAGAGCAACGTGACCCTATACTGCATTACATTTTACTCCTATTACATAGAGAGCATCCGGCTTGTAACTAAATAAACAAATATTGAACGTGCTGGAGAAATGATAAATGTTATATTCAGGCAGTGCTAGGTAGGATACTTGACAGAGTATAAAAGGGGCTTTCCCTTTAATGGGAGAACATGTAGGTACTCATGTAGGTTTTTATAAAGATATCTGAAAATTAGGTATGAAGATATTATAATTAACTGCCAAAACAAGTATTGCCGTCAAACTACAAGAGCATTGCAGACACTCAATAAAATCAGCACATTTAGAGACCCTCTCTGTCTGACCCAACAATATTGTAGCCTAAAGCTACATAGCTTTCATTTCTCCTTTTTTTAAAAAAAACTAGCAATATTAAACTCTGTCAGGGTGATGCATCAATAAGCTTAAAAAAACATTTTGCAAAGTATGTACAGCAAACCCCCCATACTCTATTAGACAGGGTTACACCTCATCCACCTCTCATGACTAGACTTATAGTAAAGTATTCTGCTAAGCAAGCTAAAAGCTGTGTAGCCTCACAATACTTATCTGAAAGTAACACTGACCAAAATATATGAAAATAAAAATTGTAGGATAACATATGTCTAGACAGTGACAGTATAAGTTCCACATAGAGGGTAGTTATGAGGGTAAATTTATGTATGCTCATTGCTCAGTTATAGGTGGGACTCGGCAGATTACAATGGCAAAGTATATGCATTATTCATGGATCATCTTTTTGTAAGTTTTTGGCAGAAATACCTGCAAATCAAACAGATAAAATAAACAACACTACAGCTAGGTCACAAAGAGAATAGATGAACAGTCCCATCCGCATGTGTTACAAAGCAAAAGTAGCATTACGATAAGCTTTATTGAGTCTCAGCAAAAACTGTAACATGAAGAGCGTTGTATTGATTAACTCGGCACAGGTTTTGCAGGCTATTCAGAGAGCGCATTAGGTCAAACAGCAGAAGAGCCGGCTTAAGTATGGTCCGTCCGCTATTAAGCTCAAATAAGCTATGTGGTGAATGATGAAACACTCTCCGCACAAAATCATCACACACCAAAACAGCACACAGAACTACAACACATGCAGCCCTCTATTGCGAAGGGATGAGACACAGTGACCGCACCAAAAGCAAAGCGTTAACACTCTATGTGGAGTTCGCTCACAACCAGCCCAAGAAAGTGCATGAATAGTGGAAATCAATGCAGGTATTTGGTACATTCAAGGATAAAGCTGATCTTCACTTTGTTGTAACTTGTCCTCTAATGCGGTAGGCATATTTATTATCCCTCTTTATGCAGGACAACATCATGTAACAAGTTCAGGTATAGCAAGTCGGGAGGTCCGCTGATAGACCTATATAATGGCGCAGTCGCCATCTCCGTTTGTTGGATACATGCAACTTACAAACAGGTCAGCAAGCAGAAGTGTTCAAAAATGCCGGCAAGGACAAGTAGAGCAATAAGCTCTGTTTTGTTGGTGATCTGCCCGCTCAGCCAACACCTTTTCTGAGTCTAGATGTAGCTCCTGTTAGCAACAAGAAACCCCCTGCACCGTGTGGGTGTCCGGCCTGCCCTCCTTCAGTAAGGTGGGATTACTTTCCTCTAGAAAGGATTGAGATTCAGGGCTATGCAGCAAGTGGAGTGCCAGAAATTGCCTACTATCGGGTGTGATGTTGCCACAGGCACCATCCGGTTGTTTCATCATGGAGTTTTCTTTCAGTGTAGACAGCAGCCTGTCGCAAGGACTGTTATCCAGCTGAGCAGGTGTACAGGAGTGACGGAGTGAAGCAGTGCTTTGCTCTGGGGCAAACTGGACACACCCCGGCCCCGCAGCACCCTCAGGACAGCCAGAGTGCGAGGTATGTGGGAGTTGAGGATCCTCACCAGTAGGTATACAGGCGATAGTTGGCAGTGCATAAAGTTTCTGAGCCGACCGGACTGCTTCATACAGTGTTAGACACGACCTCATCAGGTCATCTAGTCGCGGTGAGAGTATAGCGGTTAGCTCTTTAATTACAGAGTCCATCTTGGGCTGCTTCTCATCAATATCTTATAGAATGCCCTCAGTGGGAAGGAGAGTGTCGGATCCTCTATCTAAGAGTACTTGCAGCGTGGTAGTGACTCCCGCCACAAAGCCCAACGGCTTATTATTCAAAATGACTTTCCAGGGTAGAAGAGTTGTTATTTCTTCTGTCTGCCAGTTGGTCTCGGACAACTTGCTTGTCAAGAGAAATGCAGATGGCATGTGTAGATGGCTGCAATATTAAAATTAGAAGTAATTTTCCTCGGAGCTAGTGAAGCTTGCAGCCATCTTGTTGCTACATAACTTCTTAAAGATACATTATTTGTAAAAGAGCTATGTTTTATCCTATTTGTAAGATAACATCATAACACATCCAATAGCAGTATATAAGGCATAATACATTGTTAACCCCTAGTAGAATAAACAAAGTAAAAGAATAAATCATGAATTTAAAACCATATTGTCAAAATGATTCATAAATTCATATAATATGTGAACTCAGGGGTAACCAACTTCATTTAATACATACTACATAGAGAAGATACTTTATGGAGACTCACTGGTGACTCCAAAAATTTATTACATCACCAACAATATTAAACCCATTGGGAATTCTAGTTTGCATTGTAAAGATCCAAAATGCCTCTTTGTATGATAATCTGGCTACTCTGTCTCCACCACGTATGGAGGGTTTGATATGATCAATAATTTGCCATTTTAGACTACTCACTACTTTATTGTGAACATGAATAAAATGTCTAGCAAGATCTGAACATTCAATACCTTGCTCTATATTTTTTAGATGCTCTCTAATCCTGCTCCTACCCTCCCTAGAGGTACAATCAATGTACTGTTTTTTACATTCTTGCAATTTATTAAGTAAATTACGAAAGTAGAGTGGCAATTTGTGTAGGAGTCTAACTTATAGATTTTTTGGGTAGCATATGACTGAAAGTTCCTAGTGGCTGTAGTGAATCCACAGGCAATGCAATTACTATAATGACATTTATAATGCCCTTTAACATCAAACCAACTATTCTTCCTAGTTTGTGTATTTCATAGCAGACTTGGAGAGACAGCATTTCCTATCGTGTATCCTCAATGGGAAACAATATTACAGCCTTTCGCTACATAATCCTTAAGGCTATCTTCTGCAGTCAAAATGGGAAGGTGTTGTTTTATGATGTCACAGATTGCATTAAACTGGGCACTATATGTAGTTACAAATCTTGGTTTTGAAACATCAAAACTACGTGGATTGGATTTTTGCGAAACTTTTTGATCAAGGAGTAAACTCCTTCTATCTAGACGACTCACTTCTAGAAGTGCTCGATTGATTGTTTTAGCATGGTAACCTCTCTCTAGCAGATCATTCCTCATATTTATGCTCTCTATAGCGAAAACTTCATCATCAGTACAATTCCTTTTTAACCTGATGAATTGTCCTTTAGCTATACCAAAGCCCATATGCTTTGGGTGATTGCTATGGCCATGTTGAATAGCATTAGCCGCGATTGGTTTTCGGTATAGAGTAGTCTTAACCTTTTTGGGTATCAATCTCTCCCATAAGTAAGAGGTCCAGGTATGGGATAGATTCTTTGCTACTCTCATGTGTGAATTGCAAATTTGCATAATTGTCGTTCAAATATTGAACAAACTCAATGAGCTTCAATGGACCTCCTGTCCAAATGAACAGGATGTCATCGATGTATCTTTTGTACATCACAATATGGTCCCTGAAGGGATTTGTTTCTCCAAAGACGTGGCACGCCTCCCACCAACCCATATATAGGTTGGCGTAGGCTGGGGCAAATTTCGCCCCCATTGCAGTGCCACGTCTTTGGAGATAAAAAGTTCCCTCAAACTGAAAGAAATTGTGAAACAGTAAAAAGTCTAGAGTCTAAATCAGAAAGGTCTTAAGATTATCATCATAATTACTGAATCTATCAAGCATGTATGAGATTGCCTCAAGGCCCCTTGAGTGTGGGATGGTGGAATATAGACCCACAACATCCACTGTCAGCCATTCTGATTTGTCTATCCATGATACTTCTTGTAGGCAATTAAGGAGGTGCTTGGTGTCTTTTAGATAGGATGGGAGACTATAGACAATGGGTTGTAATAAAGATTCCACCCATATGGACATGTTCTCAAATAAGGATCCTATTCCAGCCACAATCGGCCTCTCCTACACCTCCTCCAAGGTTTTATGTACCTTGGGGAGGTGATGGAAAATTGGGGTAATTGGATTTTGGACATAAAGAAAATCAGCAGTGTCTTGGTCTAGGATCCCCATTTCAAGTCCATCATCAAGCAATGACTAAAGTTCTTTTCTATATCTGTCTGTTGGATTATGTCTTAATACTTCATAGACGTCAACATCATTTAACTGTCTATGGGCTTCCCGTAAATATGCCTGCCTATCTTGTACAACCACACAACCACCCTTGTCCGCCCTTTTAATTACAATATCTTCCCTAGACTTAAGGTTGTTAAGAGCCTGTGACTGTGTATTGCTAAGATTAGGGCGGGGATGTCTAGATTCAAGAGAAAGTTTTATGAGGTCTTCCTCTACTCTATAATGAAATGCTTCGAGGAATGGGCCTCTTTCTTTGGTAGGGTAAAAAATAGATTTAGGTGTATAACCTCCATGTGTAGATTTAAGTGGAAATTCTTCTACCAATGATTCTTTAGCCAGATCATGTGCATTCAACAGATCACATACTTCATTGAAATCCAATATATCATAGATTTTAGCTAAAGAAAGGTTAGATGAAGAAGGATCTATATCTCTAGTGCACCCAGTTAAATCATTATTTCAAAAGAATTTCTTTAATGTAAGGTCACGTATCATCTTATTAATGCCCACAATTGTGTTAAACAAATTAAACTTGTTGGTAGGAACAAACCCCAAACAAAAACTCAAGACCTCTTTTTCTTCCCTGGTCAATGAATAACTAGAGATATTAATAACATTTAAAGTGCATATTTGTTTCTGCCTCCTCGCCTTTGCCGTCTTGCCCCTCTGCCTCTTGGACCTCTTCCTGCATTTCCTCCTCTTTCTCTGGTATTGGGGTCCCTCTTAAAAACCTGTTGATCATTACTACAACTTATAGTGTCTTGACACTGAGTAATAGGGTTAGAGCCATCAGTATCACTTAGGAACTCTTGTCTCCTTATATCTACTTGTGTGACACCTCTGTTATCATTAGATAAGATCTTATTACTGCTACTGAAATTTCTTGTAATAATGGGATCTACCCGAATAGTACCTGTTAATTTGGGTCTAACAACATGTTCTCCCTGTAGAATTGATTGGTCTTGGGATGTCCCAACATTACCCTGATATAGATCATTATCATCAGAGGGCTTTGTATCAGAGAATGTCACATGTTTCTCTATATTGATATTGCTCTTCCCCTTGTTCTGGATCTGAATCTAGATCTAGATCTATTGTTAGTAATATTGTTACGTGTGTGCCAGGTGTAGACCCTATCATGTGCATGGTCCTCACTGTCTCTAACAAATTTCTTCAGTTTAAAATTATCCAATTCTATCTTAAACTTATCAATAGATTCTTTAAGCAATACATTCATTTCCCCATATTTAGGGTGCAAAACAAAATCATTCAAGCGTATTTGTAATTCAGACAGTTCATCACAGGGTTTTTTTTAGAACAGTCTCTTTATAAGATCTTATTAGTTCCCTCAGCTTTCTCGAACATTCAGTCAAAATATTATTCCATTTTACAATGAAAGAAGAGTCATCAATCTGGAACGTAGGGTATTTATTCAAATGTAGCCCCCTGGGAATTAAGCCCATCATTAGATACTTTTCAAGGGCACGTTTGTCCCACCAGGTTTTATACTCCTTTATAAGAGTGCGTTCCATATGCAAAAATATATCACTCATAGATAGAGTCTCCCTCTGGTTAACAAAAGTATCTTCTATTGTGAGCCTGTCCATTTCAATGCATGATAATGGTCTTAAAGATTATAAGTCATAATATTGTCCATGGTAAGCTAGCTCCCAGTGTAATATAGGAATATTATAAATAATATACTAGGAGTAGCAGACACAGTGCGTTTAAGTTAGTTAGGTTTAACACTAGTCGAGCCGTCAGGATAAAAAAGGAGCCAGTCAAAGCAGGTATGATACAGTACAAAGGATCCCCCTTATAACAGCTCTAGACCTTTTCAGTGTAAACCTAAAGAATTGTCAATCCGTAATAAAGGGAAAAAGAGCAGCGAATCAAGATCACCTCTATATCATTCAAAACTCCTGACAATTGTTTGCAAACGGAGTCGTAGTGAAAACACTCACCCTTTCAATTTCTTCTCATGTGGCTAACTCGGTACCTTCTGACGACCAACGGATCGTTCACCACTATATAGCTGGCAGCCAAACCTTGCTGACCTGTGGGTCCCCGGGCCGATATGGTTCACCTTCTGTTGCCACTGATTCTCCAAGAAGTAGGTTGAGTATTGGCGATGTCTGGCAGATCGTCTGCCCCTGTACGGTATAGCTTTACACGCTTAGGCGTGCGCTGATGACGTCATCAGACAAACAGTAAACCGGGTACTGTGCACTTCTGGTCTTTGGACACGCTGACGTTTAAGCTGGCTGAAGAACTAAAAATGGATAACGAAAAAATCCAGCAAACCTCGCAGGTGTATTTTCCATATAAACTTTTATTTGATAAAAGGAAAACCGTGCAATAAAAATATAATAAGACAAAGTCCCAGCATCCTGGAAAAAGTGTAATAGAATTGTCCTACACGTTTCAGCAAATAGTATAAGCCTTATTCATGGACATAGTTAGCTCTAACATTCAAGCCTGTTTAAATACACCTGTGTCCTCCTCAGGTGTGTAATCCCCAGGTGCATATCTTAAAGGGAAAGTTTTATGAGACAGTCTTACTTACAGGGACATATCCTACCAAATTTAAGTATATCTTCCAATTAACAAAATCAGTTTGAATATAAGCATATCTTAAACGGCAAATTTATGCCTTAGACTCAAATGTCAATATACCAATTCAAAAAAGTTTTCAATGTTAAAATGAAAGATAGAGTAAATATACTATATGCTCCATAACTTCTTAAAGATACATTATTTGTAAAAGAGCTATGTTTTATCCTATTTGTAAGATAACATCATAACACATCCACTAGCAGTATATAATGCATAATACATTGTTAACCCCTAGTAGAATAAACAAAGTGAAAGAATAAATCATGAATTTAAAACCATATTGTCAAAATGATTGATAGATTCATATAATATGTGAACTCAGGGGTAACCAACCTCATTTAATACATACTACATAGAGAAGATACTTTATGGAGACTCACTGGTGACTCCAAAAATTTATTACATCACCAACAATATTAAACCCATTGGGAATTCTAGTTTGCATTGTAAAGTTCCAAAATGCCTCTTTGTATGATTATCTGGCTACTCTGTCTCCACCACGTATGGAGGGTTTGATATGATCAATAATTTGCCATTTTAGACTACTCACTACTTTATTGTGAACATAAATAAAATGTCTAGCAAGATCTGAACATTCAATACCGTGCTCTATATTTTTTATGTAGGATGCCTGTTTCGTTTGAGTAAGCTTGTGCAATATGTATATAATAGGTGTCTGATTTTGATATCTATTGTATAATTCTATGTGCGTGCTGGTAGTTTTTTTATTGCTTATATATTTTATATTGTGTCTACCTATTTTTAAATATATATAGTACGATGATGTTATGGCTAAAAGATTGTAAAAACACCATAACTAATTTATTTTATTCAATACAAAACATAAGCCTTGGATTTAATTATCTACCACAAATAAGACAACCTATAATTTAAAAGTAATTTAAATATTTATTAAGGAAATAAAATATTAACATTAATAGCTTAGTTAAGTAATATAACCTTTTACAAAAATACTAAGCTTTACATCTTTTACTTTTAGTAAGCAAATAAATGCAATTTACACAGCAATAAGCGTCCACAAAGGTATTATCAAAAATACACATTATCTTTCACATCACAGAATTTACATTCTGTATATTTTCTTGCCCTTCCTCAGAGCCGCTGTTTTGGGTCACAGCTGGGGTTTGCTGCGCATCTTCTGGCGCTTGGCACAAGGTGATGGGAATCGCTGTCTCTTTTGCAGCTGTCAGCGCTAGGCGAGGAGCCTGTATGTGGAGCTGCCCATCCTTGGACAGGGAGCACAACACGTCCTCAGGATTCACATCTTCAGGGAGCTCCGTTTCTCTCTTCCACTCTTTGTATTCATGGAAGAAACTTCCATCCCTTGAGTCAGATTTCTTGTCATGTTTCCCAATTACAATCAGTCTCCTTCCTTCTGTTTTCGCTGTCAGTTCATCAGGAGAGAAATTACTCACATCCAGGGTGAGAGCAAAGCTTTTATTCCCATCTTTGTCTCTTCTTGTAGAGATGGTCTGAGCTTCTCTAGCTGCAGATTGTCTGCTCTGTTCCATTCTCCTTCTCATCTCTATGTCCTGAGAGAGCAGCTGATAAGTCTGATTCACACGCTGCATTCTTCTGTCCATATCGTTCCTCAAGCTCAGCACTTCATCTTCCAGCTGTCCATAGATCAGCCGTGTAGCCGGCCAGAGTGTGAGTGCAGACTCACTGCAGGTACACAGGGGGCTGTGTGAGGACTGGAGGAGGCTCAGAGGAAACATCATGAAGTTTGTATCTGGTCAGAGTCTGCGAGTAGAGAATCTGTTTGTGTCGTCTATCTGTCTGTACTGCTGCTAGTGAAAGCTCCACCTGCTTTTATATGCACAAATGAGCAATCTGGTGAGTTCCTGAGGTTTCCATGTGCTGTCTGTATAAGGTGTTGTGGGGAGGAGACTGTCTGTAAATAATGACTTATGTAAGACGTCTGAGACTAAGGCAGTGCTGGCAGCTTCTAGCAGTTACTGGGAGGTGATCTCACGAGCGAGCAGTGACAAGCTGTGTGTACAGTGTTTGCAGAACACAGAGGACGTGTGTAGAAATGTAACACTCACTACCACTTTCAGCACTGTGTTTACTTGTATTTTAGTCTGATAATTACTTATTTACAATATAGGAGATACATTTTGACTTACTATTAGTGATTTGACGATAATTATATAATATTATTGCCACCGCTTTTCCTGCAGATATAAGCAGATCAGCAAATAAGTGTCTGTAGAGGTCTTTTTTTCTCATACCTTGAAATCATTAAACCCTTTTTTTCCAGGGCCTGTTATTAAATAAATAAGTAAAATAAACCTTTTTAGAATGCTTTAAAATATAAAAACAGAACTATGCTTCATGCCAAAAGGTTTGAATGTTCTTGTGCTGATTAAACAGTTTTTTTTCCTATTTAAGTTGTCCTTGTCAGCCAATGAGTAACAGAATCACAGGATTCAGTTGTATGTAATTATTCATTTCTTGTTAACTTCAGTTTAAGTTAACCCCTTAACGGCCGGAATGATATGTCTACATAGGAGCAAAGTTCCGATGTAAACATCTAAGTTAAAGTAAATGTAAGTTTTCATGAATTAGTGCCCGGTTTTTAAAAAAACTATTAAAAACAGGGGCACTTTCGCCGTTAACCCGCCTGCTTCTCCTGCTGTACCTATACAGCATTGACGAAACCGGCTTCCTTCAATCACGGCGTGGCCTCACAAGATGGACACTTTGGGGGGGGAAGCCATGATTGGAGGAAGCTGGTTTCATCATTGGTGAGCTACAGAGGAACTGCGAGCGGGGGATCAGCGAGTCGGCTTTGCACAAGAGAAAGGTAAGTATTTGTAAAAATACGGTGCAATGTAAACTTTCATGAATCAAAATGCCCCTGTTTTTAATAGTATTTTTAAAAACCGGGCACTAATTCATGAAAGTTTACATTCACTTTAAAAATTTAAATCAATGATGGGATCATGCCTGGGGGGAAGGCCTGTGATGCTAGGCACACGCTCCAGCACGCAATCCCATTCGGGAAGCACCTTTGTCTTCAGTACAGCCAAAAGGCTAGGACGTTCTATGCCGTCCTAAGGGCGTTTAAGCCCAGTGCTGTTAAGACGTCCTATGGTCATTAAGGGGTTAACCCTTTTATAGTATGATTGAGATATTTATATATTAATATGTTAACCTGCTGCTCTTTTATATACAGGGAGTGCAGAATTATTAGGCAAATGAGTATTTTGACCACATCATCCTCTTTATGCATGTTGTCTTACTCCAAGCTGTATAGGCTCGAAAGCCTACTACCAATTAAGCATATTAGGTGATGTGCATCTCTGTAATGAGAAGGGGTGTGGTCTAATGACATCAACACCCTATATCAGGTGTGCATAATTATTAGGCAACTTCCTTTCCTTTGGCAAAATGGGTCAAAAGAAGGACTTGACAGGCTCAGAAAAGTCAAAAATAGTGAGATATCTTGCAGAGGGATGCAGCACTCTTAAAATTGCAAAGCTTCTGAAGCGTGATCATCGAACAATCAAGCGTTTCATTCAAAATAGTCAACAGGGTCACAAGAAGCGTGTGGAAAAACCAAGGCGCAAAATAACTGCCCATGAACTGAGAAAAGTCAAGCGTGCAGCTGCCAAGATGCCACTTGCCACCAGTTTGGCCATATTTCAGAGCTGCAACATCACTGGAGTGCCCAAAAGCACAAGGTGTGCAATACTCAGAGACATGGCCAAGGTAAGAAAGGCTGAAAGACGACCACCACTGAACAAGACACACAAGCTGAAACGTCAAGACTGGGCCAAGAAATATCTCAAGACTGATTTTTCTAAGGTTTTATGGACTGATGAAATGAGAGTGAGTCTTGATGGGCCAGATGGATGGGCCCGTGGCTGGATTGGTAAAGGGCAGAGAGCTCCAGTCCGACTCAGACGCCAGCAAGGTGGAGGTGGAGTACTGGTTTGGGCTGGTATCATCAAAGATGAGCTTGTGGGGCCTTTTCGGGTTGAGGATGGAGTCAAGCTCAACTCCCAGTCCTACTGCCATTTTCTGGAAGACACCTTCTTCAAGCAGTGGTACAGGAAGAAGTCTGCATCCTTCAAGAAAAACATGATTTTCATGCAGGACAATGCTCCATCACACGCGTCCAAGTACTCTACAGCGTGGCTGGCAAGAAAGGGTATAAAAGAAGAAAATCTAATGACATGGCCTCCTTGTTCACCTGATCTGAACCCCATTGAGAACCTGTGGTCCATCATCAAATGTGAGATTTACAAGGAGGGAAAACAGTACACCTCTCTGAACAGTGTCTGGGAGGCTGTGGTTGCTGCTGCACGCAATGTTGATGGTGAACAGATCAAAACACTGACAGAATCCATGGATGGCAGGATTTTGAGTGTCCTTGCAAAGAAAGGTGGCTATATTGGTCACTGATTTGTTTTTGTTTTGCTTTTGAATGTCAGAAATGTATATTTGTGAATGTTGAGATGTTATATTGGTTTCACTGGAAAAATAAATAATTGAAATGGGTATATATTTGTTTTTTGTTAAGTTGCCTAATAATTATGCACAGTATTAGTCACCTGCACACACAGATATCCCCCTAAAATAGCTATAACTAAAAACAAACTAAAAAATACTTCCAAAACTATTCAGCTTTGATATTAATGAGTTTTTTGGGTTCATTGAGAACATGGTTGTTGTTCAATAATAAAATTAATCCTCAAAAATACAACTTGCCTAATAATTCTGCACTCCCTGTACATGATGAAAAGTAATACATTGAGTAATATATCTCTTTAAACATTTAAAAAAGCTGAAAAGCCAAGATATGTTGTATAATCTATATACACACTGTGTACATACATACATTTATATATACTAGTCCTAAAGCCCGTTCACACAGGCCATTATTTGCAGTACAGCGGTCCCACCACTTGTGCTCTCTCTCTCTGCAGTACAGCGGTCCCACCACTCCCCCTCTCTTTTGCTCTCTCTCTCTCCCCCATCTCTTTTGAGCTCTCTCTCTCCCCCCTCTCTTTAGAGCTCTCTCTCTCCCCCCTCTCTTTTGCGCTCTCTCCCCCCTCTCTTTTGCGCTCTCTCCCTCTCCCCCTCTCTTTTGCGCTCTCTCCCCCTCTCTTTTGCGCTCTCTCTCCCCCTCTCTTTTGCTCTCTCTCTCTCCCCCATCTCTTTTGTGCTCTCTCTCCCCCCCTCTCTTTTGAGCTCTCTCCCCCATCTCTTTTGTGCTCTCTCTCCCCTCTCTTTTGAGCTCTCTCTCTCCCCCATCTCTCTTGCACTCTCTCTCCCCCCCTCTCTCTCTCCCCCCCCTCCTCTCTCTCTCCCCTCCTCTCTCTCCCCCTCTCTCTCTCCCCTCTCTCTCTCTCTCTTTTGTGATCTCTCTCCCTCTCTTTTGCGCTCTCTCTCCCCCTATCTTTTGCGCTCTCTCTCTCCCCCTCTCTTTTGCGTTCTCTCTCTCCCTCTCTTTTGCCCTCTCCCCCCTCTCTTTTGCGCTCTCTCCCCCTCTCTTTTGCTCTCTCTCCCCCTTTCTTTTGTGCTCTCTCCCCCTTTCTTTTGTGCGCTCTCTCTCCCCCCTCTTTTGCTCTCTCTCTCTCCCCCCTCTCTTTTGCGCTCTCTCTCTCCCCCTCTCTTTTGCGCTCTCTCCCCCCTCTCTTCGCGCTCTCTCCCCCTATCTTTTGCTGTCTCTCTCCCCATCTTTTTTGCGCTCTCTTTCCCCTATCTCTTTTGTGCTCTCTCTCCCCATCTCTTTTGCGCTCTCTCTCCCCCTCTCTTTTGAGCTCTCTCTCTCCCCCCTCTCTCCCCCCCTCTCTCTCTTCCTCCCCCCTCTCTCCCCCCCCTCCTCTCTCTCTCCCTCCGACCTCTCTCCCTCCCCTCTCCCCCCCACTCCTTTCTCTCTCTCCCCCTCCTCTCTCTTTCTCTCTCTCTCCCCTCCTCTCTCTCTCCCCTCTCTTTTGTGCTCTCTCTCTCCCCTCTCTTTTGTGCCCTCTCTCTCTTCCCCTCTCTTTGTGCTCTCTCTCTCCCCCTCTCTTTTGCGCTCTCTCCCCCCTCTCTTTTGCACTCTCTCCGCCCTCTCTTTTGCTCTCTCTCTCTCCCCCCCTCTCTTTTGTGCTCTCTCTCTCCCCTCTTTTTCTCTCTCTCTCTCCCCCCTCTCTTTTGCGCTCTCTCCCCCTCTCTTTTGCGCTCTCTCCCCCCTCTCCACGCTCTCTCCCCCCTCTCTTTTGCTCTCTCTCTCCCCCATCTCTTTTGCGCTCTCTCTCTCCCCCTCTCTTTTGAGCTCTCTCTCTCCCCCTCTCTTTTGAGCTCTCTCCCCCTCTCTCTCTCCCCCCCTCTCCTCTCTCTCTCTCTCTCTCTCTCTCTCCCCTCCTCTCTCTCTCCCCCTCTCTCCCCTCTACTCTATCTCTCCCCTCTCCTCTCTCTCTCCCCTCCTCTCCCTCTCTCCCCCTCTCTTTTGCGCTCTCTCCCCCTCTCTTTTGCGCTCTCTCTCTCCCCTCTATTTTGCTCTCTCCCCCCTCTCTTTGCGCTCTCTCCCCCATCTCTTTTGCTCTTTCTCTCTCCCCCATCTCTTTTGCGCTCTCTCTCCCCATCTCAGCCAATGACAAGAGGCATATATGTGTAGCCACCAATCAGCAGTTAGCTCCCAGTAGTACATTGCTACTCCTGAGCCTACCTAGATATGTTTTTCAACAAAGGATACCAAGAGAACAAAACCAATTAGAGCATGCATTTTAACCAAATTTCAAATTTACTTGTATTATCTAAATTATAAAATAAACATTTTGACTTTACTGTCCATGTAATTTCTTTCTTGTAAGAATACATTTAACACATTTAAATGGTGCTCTTTCATCTACATAATAAAGATCTTTAGAGCTTAAAGGTACATACCCTTGGTTTTCGTTCCTGATTCAGATAGAGCATGTGATTTTAAACAACATTCAAATGTACTATTATAATCATCTCATTTGTTTTGTTCTCTTGGAATCCTTTGTTGAAAATGATACCTAGGTATGCTTAGGAGCGGATTATTGCTGGTTGCACCTATACGCCTCATGTTATTAGCTCAACCAATACTTTCAGCTAGCTCCAAATAGTGCATTGTTGCTTCCTCAAGGATACCAAGGGAATGAAGCAAATTGGATAATAGAAGTAAATTAAAAAATTGTATGTTCTGTCTAAATCATGAAAGAAAAAAAATTGTGTTTCATGTCCCTTTAATACCTAATGAGAGTGGAGGGCCCTCTAGTGGGCTTGTAACATCACTAAGGGATTACCAACTTGAAGCGTGGAGAATGTGATTTTGTTTGTTACATTGTTGCAGGAGAGGAGGCGGTGTTTTGTTCTTACCTTTATAGGGTCCTGCAGCAGAGTATCCGGCCTCTTTTCGGTTCCAGACTTCAAGAGGAAAGTTTCTGTGTCCCTGAAGGAAGTTTTTGCTGATGGATAGATCCAGGAGGAAATCTCTACCACCCAAAAGATACAGAGAGGTTGTGGAGATGTCATCCAGGAAGAGAGGACCTGCAAGACAAGCAGAGGAGCATGGGTTTGATGAAATTGTTCCCCCCACCTCTCCCAAAAGGCCAACCCAGAGGAGTTTCAATAAGGGGAAAGGGCCTGCTAATAAGGGGAGAGGGGGTGCAGGGAAAAAAGGGGGTAGCTCTGTTGGGCCCAGGGATGTGTCCCTTTCTCAGCCGGGGGGTATGGGCGATGTGGAGGCCCAGGCCGGCACTAGTGGGGGGCGGGAGGCCCCTGGGGAGAGGTGTGAGGCAGGCAGGGGTCCGGATGTTACCAGAGGGTGTGAACAGGCTGGGGCTTTGCCTACATTGCCACCGGTAGCCATGGCGGCGGTCCTAGCCCTGGCCCAATCACTGGCTTCTGTGATGGCCCCTGAGGCTCAAGGGCAGGGCAGGAGCACGGCCCTGGCTGGCGGTGGGGTTGTGGAGAGTGGAGCAGGTGTTTCTGGGTCCACGAGGTCCCGCATGGCAGAGTGCGCAGCAGGCCCATCCCTCTCAGATGGCGGGTCACGCGAGATGTTCTCCTCCAGCTCATCGGAGGAGGAGGAGCGCGGCCGCCATCTTGGAGGGAGGGTCAGAGGACCGGAGGACACCGCCCGCGACCGGAGCGGCCCAGGTAACTTGGGGAGGCTCCCGGTCGTGGGCGGGGCGGCAGAGGGCAGCGCACAGCGGAGGCAGCAGGACTTACCGGTCGTCATTAGGGCGGCCGGGGCGGCAGGATCTCAGCAGCGCGGCGAGGATGAGAGGCCTAGTACAAGCGCGAATGCGCACACGAGTACTGATGGGCCTGTAGTGAGGGCGCAGGAGCGCCAAGGCCTGGTGGATGCTGGCTGGAGGTGTGAGTCTGTGGGGTTGAGAGCTGTGGGGCCTACGCAGACGGCGCAGGCAGGCATGAGTCGCGGAGGTACAGGCGCGCAGGCGCAAGGGGGGCCTAATGCTAGCGGTCATGTGAGAGTGTCTGGAGCTGGAAGGGGCATCAATATGGGCAGCAATACTGTGAGAGTCATGGAAGCCAGCAGTGGCAGGAGTATGAGGGATGTCACTGGGGGCAGAGGGAGGACACATGCGGGGATAACGCATGTCAGTGCACATGGGTCACAGTGTGTTACGGTTGGTGAGGATGTGTATGGGCGGATGGTGCCTGGGAATATGAGGCTTGGTGGTGACAGGCCAGGAGTTTCGGGGTGCAGGCCTGAGGCACCGCAGACTGCTTTGGTGCAAGAGGCAATAATACAGAGAGCTGTAGAGACTGCGCTGCGTGAGATGGCCAGGCAGCAGGCCCCTCAAGGGTTTAGTGCTCATGCCCAGGAGGGGCCTGGGCAAGAACTGTTGATTAGAAGGGCTGTGGTTGCAGCTCTGGGGATGGACGCTGGGGGGGATCTCAGGGTGGAGGGGAGGAATTGCTCTTTTGACGCTCCACCCGTTGCCCAGAGTACTCCCCAAGTTAATTTGTCTCCCCAGGTATCGAGTAGGAATACTTCCACAATGGCAGCAGAGGCATCCAGTGCGCTAGTGGTGGCAGGACAGTGCACAGAGCAAAGAGAGCAGGCCGGATCTTCGTCCCAGGCACCCATCGAAGCAGACCGCTCGGGAAGTAGTGAGTACTATGCACCACACACACTGCACGCTGACACAGGGTCTTCATCTAGTGGTTCAGGTTCAGATAGTGGGGAGGACCTGGGGCTGGTTGGAAAGGGTCAGCGTAGAATGTTTCGCTGGATCAAGAAGATGGCGGCAGGGCAGGCGAAGGATAGGGACAGGGCGCCAGGACCCGCGGAAGGGGTTCAAGGGCCCGTAGGGCCTGGTGGCGCCCCTCCTGGGGCTGCGGTGCCTCATAAGGTGGCGGCACAGGTAGACACGTACCCGTGTTTGGTGCATTCTCTGTATGGGCACCTCAAGTTGAAAACAGTGAAGAAAATACAGGAGGGTCGTTACGTTAATGTTTTTGACCTCTCACTGGACGCGTTTAGGGCAAAAGAAAGGGCCCAAGATGGGTCAGGGCCCAAAAAAGTGCACAGGCCTGAAACATACGAGGAGTGGCTGAAATGCTTCCGAGTGCTGGCAGCGTGTTATGTGGATAGGTGGCCACTGCAAGGCCACAACCTCTTTAAGTACCAGGATACTATTGAGGATATCCATAACAGGTTTAAAGAGGGTGCTTGGAGAGAATATGACATGGCCTTCAGGAGGAAGATGGTGGGTAACCACCTACTTCATTTCGGCACGCAGGACATGCACCTGTGGTCGAAGCTGGGGTTGGAAGGTGGCCCCACCCCCCCTACGCAGGCGAGGCTGGGGTCGCCAAGGCAGAGTGCAAGGGTAGGTTGGCGCGGGCAAGAGTGCTGGAAATTCCAGGACAAGCAGTGTGACAGAGGGAGCAGTTGCTCCTTTCGCCACATCTGCAGATATTGTGGAGGACCGCATGCGGGAGTCGATTGCAGCAAACGCAAGGAACCAGGGCAATCGAAGCCAGCACCAAAATCTGGAGCTGTGGTCAAGGGCCCCAACCCCGCTTAAGCTGTCCCCTATGCTTCCCTGGCTGGCCCGTTATCCAGACAGGGGGGCAGCGGAGCTGCTCCGGGGTGGCCTGGAGTGGGGCTTCGAGATACCAGTTACAAGGATGGTGCGCGGGTCTGGGGTGCACAAAAATTTAAAGACGGCTTACGAATTCCCACACGTGGTGAGGGAGAAATTGGCAAAGGAAGTCGCATTGGGTAGGGTGTCTGGCCCATTTGCGGAATCCCCCATCGAGAACCTGGTGGTTTCGCCATTGGGGGTGGTGCCAAAAAAGGAGCCGGGGAAATTCAGGTTGATTCATCACCTGTCTTTCCCAAAAGGTGGGTCAGTCAATGATGCGATCGACCCGGAAATCAGCTCGGTGCATTATCAGTCTTTTGATAATGCTCTGGAGGTGGCTAGGGAATGTGGCTCGCGGGCATTGATGGCGAAGCTCGACATTGAGTCGGCGTTCAGACTGCTGCCCCTTCACCCCTCAGCGTTTAGGCTCATGGGGATGCGGTTCGAAGGGTCCTACCAATGGGGTGTTCCTTGTCCTGCTCGCTATTTGAGTGTTTTAGTTCCTTTCTGCACTGGGTGGTCTGGTCGGCGTCGGGGGGTGGGGCAATTGCCCATTACCTCAATGACTTCCTTCTGGTAGGGAGAGCGGGTTGCACGGATTGCGAACAGCTGATGAGAATCATGAAGGAAGTAATGGCCAGTTTCGGGGTGCCCCTGGCGAATGAAAAGACGCAGGGCCCCTGCACATGTAGATTGTCCGGCGACAAGGTGCAGCGGATGCTGCAGGCGGTCCGAGCAATTATGGAATGCGATAGGGTGCCTATCAAGGAGGTGCAATCATTGCTAGGCCTCCTGAACTTTGCTGGGCGCGTGATCCCGATGGGTCAGGTCTTCAATCGCCGTTTGGAGGGCCAGTTGAAAGGCCCTCCAGGTCGGGCGAAATGGGCGTGCGTTACGATAGAGGTGAAGGAGGACTTGGAAGTTTGGGCCAGATTCTTAGTTGACTTCAACGGGGTTTGCCTATGGAGGCACCCACCAGTCTCCAATCAGGCACTTCACCTCTTCACGGATGCAGCAGGTGGCTTCGGGTACGGAGATTATTTGGATGGGGAATGGAGCGCCGCTCCATGGCCCAGGGATTGGATAGAGGCCGGGTACGTCAGGAATTTGACACTTTTGGAACTGTTCCCCATAGTGGTAGCTGTAGAAACATGGGGTGCGCGGTTATCAAATAGGTCAGTGGTGTTTTGGACAGACAATCTAAGTGTGGTGTACGCCATTTAGGTTGTCTGCGGCTTCACCTCATGTGGTAAGCTATCTGAGGCACCTGGTGTTGCGCTGTTTACAGCTCAACATCTCTTTCACCGCCAAACACGTCCCGGGAGTACAGAATGTTATTGCTGACGCACTCTCTCGATTCAACTGGGGGCAGTTTAGGAGAGCAGCGCCCAGGGCGGCTAAGGAGGGTCTAACGTGCCCTTCTTTTCTTTGGCAGCTGGCGAAGGCTGGGAAGGCATCCTCGGTCTAGTTAAGACATCACTGGCTCCGAAGACATGGGCTACCTACCTGGGTCACTGGAACAGATGGGTGACTTTCTGTCGGCAGAGGGGTGTTAAGGTACAAGGGGCCTCGAGGGTGCAAGTGTTGGGATGGTTGGCTCAGTTGAAAGGGGAAGGCATTAGCAGGGCTGGAGCAGTTGGTAGGCTGGCAGCGGTGTCTTTCTTTAACCAGGCTTTGGGTTTTGTCGACCACTCCAGGGCTTTTCTAGTAAGAAAAGTGCTGAAGGGATGGGGGAGAACTGCTCCCCGCGTAAAGGATAAAAGGGAACCTATTACAGCGGACAGGCTAGAGCAGTTGGCTCGGTTCCTGCAAGACGTATGCAGGTCTGAATATGAGACGTTGCTGTTTAGAACCGCTTTTGCGTTGGCATTTGCGGGTGCCCTTCGGGTGAGCGAACTGGACTCCTCGTCGAAGACGGAGGGGTCTGGTGGGGTATTGGCGGAGCACGTTCGATTAGCACAAGGTGGTGTGCTATCGTACGTTCTTAGGTCTAAAACCGACCAGGAGGGCAAAGGCACATGGCTGCCTCTCGCGCGCCATGAGGTAGCAATATGCTGCCCTGTGCATTGCGTAGAGGAGTTTGCGAAACTCCGTCCGGGACAAGGCCCGCAATTTCTCGTGCACGAGGATGGGTCCGCATTGTCCAAATTTCAGTTCAGGAGAGTTCTCGCTGAGACGGCGGAATTGGCGGGCTTGGACCCGAAGAGAATAGCGGCCCATTCCTTTCGGATAGGTGCTGCAACTAGCGCAGCGGAGAAGGGGGAATCATCGGCGGAGATTAAGCGCTTGGGAAGATGGAAGTCGGCCCAATTTAAGGCGTATATTAGGCCCACACCAGGTCCACATTGTTAGGATAGGTGGCTGCCTGGTGGCTTTGAGTGTTATGCGAGTTGGCTTCTGCGCGACACCCGGTGGGTGCGTGTGGGGGACAGGGCTGCTGATGGATTTTCGGAAGGTGAGTGGGCGGTTGTTGCGGGGCTAGGGTGCTAGCCCAGGTTTAATTTGGTGTCGTCTGTTTTACCAGGTACAGTGGGAAGTTCACCACCGGTTCGAGTGTGGATAGTGGGACACTCATTTATCCACTGGGCGTCCATCAGGGCACTGTGGATGCCAGAAGGGCGACAACTTGGATTCCGAACATCCAGGGCAAACTTCCGGTGGCAGGATGCACATAGGAGGTGGGGGCAGCCGAATGTCATTGTGCTGCATTTAGGGGGTAATGACTTAGGTGCATTGCCGGCCCTGGACCTTATTAAAAGGATGACAGCGGATATTAGTTTGGGTGCACACTTGGTTGAAAGAGGTCAAAATAGGTTGGTCAAATGTGGTTGCTCGGCTGCATTGGCGACACATTGTGACCCAGAAAGCAGCCTATAACGTGCGGAAGAAGGTCAATAGAGAGTTGGGAAGAGCGGTCACGGCCTTGGGGGGCTTCGTGATTAGACACGATGGGATAACGGCCAACAAGAACGACCTATTTCGCCCTGATGGGGTCCACCTGACTGACGTCGGGTTGGACATGTTTCTGTCAGACATTAAGAGCACTTTGTTGAGGGTATTATAGTTCAAAAAAAAAAAAAAAAAAAAGCTGATTGTTATTGTTTATTTGGTTATTTGTTACTGTTGACATGTTAATTTATTGTAGGTGCCTGTCGGTTAAGTGGCGGCAAGAGAACGCCTGGCTCTTGTGGCGGGTGGTCAGGGCCCTGGGGAGCGGGCACGGAGAGAGAAGAGTGCCGGTCTAATTAAAGGGGGGGTTACGCCCGCCAGGCGCCGGCCTGGGGGTCCTCTCCCTGGCGAACAAGACCGAACACCTCTAAACCATCACAGCTCTCTCTCAGTGCCATTGGGCGTGACAGCCGGGTGTCACGTTGCAGGCATTGAAAGGGGCCTTGACCATCTGACTAAAGGGGCTAGGTTAGGGTGAGATGCTGCCAACGTTTGTTGTTAACGAACTTGTTGCCAAGTTTGGTATTAAGAAAAGTGCCTAAGGTAAATTCGAATAACGCATTAGGCACTAGTTATTCGTTTATTTTAATAAACGCGACCGTGACCGGTCTTTTCCTCCCAACTTGGTGTGCTGTCTTATTATTTCATGTTATGCTACACTACGTAGGACGTAATAGGGGGTTTAGACCTTATGAGAGTGGAGGGCCCTCCTGTAACATCACTAAGGGATTACCAACTTGAAGTCTGGAGAATGTGATTTTGTTTGTTACATTGTTGCAGGAGAGGAGGCGGTGTTTTGTTCTTACCTTTATAGGGTCCTGCAGCAGAGTATCCGGCCTCTTTTCGGTTCCAGACTTCAAGAGGAAAGTTTCCCGCCCACCCGTCCCCGGAGTAGCAGTGGATTGGCGGCGATGCGGCTTGTAGGGTGAGCTAACCCGGCAGGGGTAGGTTTATTTGAGCTAGCCTTATGTAACACCGGGTTCTTAATTTTAGTCACCCACCTCTAACAAAAGGGTTGTACGATTCGATTGTGAGAGGTCACCGTACTGGGTTGGGTTGATGCCTTGGTAGGCGGGTGGTCAGGGCCCTGGGGAGCGGGCACGGAGAGAGAAGAGTGCCGGTCTAATTAAAGGGGGGGGGGGTTACGCCCGCCAGGCGCCGGCCTGGGGGTCCTCTCCCTGGCGAACAAGACCGAACACCTCTAAACCATCACAGCTCTCTCTCAGTGCCATTGGGCGTGACAGCCGGGTGTCACGTTGCAGGCATCGAAAGGGGCCTTGACCATCTGACTAAAGGGGCTAGGTTAGGGTGAGATGCCGCCAACGTTTGTTGTTAACGAACTTGTTGCCAAGTTTGGTATTAAGAAAAGTGCCTAAGGTAAATTCGAATAACGCATTAGGCACTAGTTATTCGTTTATTTTAATAAACGCGACCGTGACCGGTCTTTTCCTCCCAACTTGGTGTGCTATCTTATTATTTCATGTTATGCTACACTACGTAGAACATAATAGGGGGTTTAGACCTTATGAAAGTAGCATGTATGTAGGATGCCTGTTTCGTTTGAGTAAGCTTGTGCAATATGTATATAATAGGTGTCTGATTTTGATATCTATTGTATAATTCTATGTGCGTGCTGGTAGTTTTTTTTATTGCTTATATATTTTATATTGTGTCTACCTATTTTTAAATATATATAGTACGATGATGTTATGGCTAAAAGATTGTAAAAACACCATAACTAATTTATTTTATTCAATACAAAACATAAACCTTGGATTTTAATTATCTACCACAAATAAGACAACCTATAATTTAAAAGTAATTTAAATATTTATTAAGGAAATAAAATATTAACATTAATAGCTTAGTTAAGTAATATAACCTTTTTACAAAAATAATAAACTTTACATTCTTTACTTTTAGTAAGCAAATAAATGCAATTTACACAGCAATAAGCGTCCACAAAGGTATTATCAAAAATACACATTATCTTTCATATCACAGAATTTACATTCTGTATATTTTCTTGTCCTTCCTCAGAGCTACTGTTTTGGGTCACAGCTGGGGTTTGCTGCGCATCTTCTGGCGCTTGGCACAAGGTGATGGGAATCGGTCTCTCTTTTGCAGCTGTCAGCGCTAGGCGAGGAGCCTGTATGTGGAGCTGCCCATCCTTGGACAGGGAGCACAACACGTCCTCAGGATTCACATCTTCAGGGAGCTCCGTTTCTCTCTTCCACTCTCTGTATTCATGGAAGAAACTTCCATCCCCTGAGTCAGATTTCTTGTCACGTTTCCCCATTACAATCAGTCTCCTTCCTTCTGTTTTCACTGTCAGTTCATCAGGAGAGAAATTACTCACATCCAGGGTGAGAGCAAAGTTTTTATTCCCATCTTTGTCTCTTCTTGTAGAGATGGTCTGAGCTTCTCTAGCTGCAGATTGTCTGCTCTGTTCCATTCTCCTTCTCATCTCTATGTCCTGAGAGAGCAGCTGATAAGTCTGATTCACACGCTGCATTCTTCTGTCCATATCGTTCCTCAAGCTCAGCACGTCATCTTCCAGCTGGCCATAGATCAGCCGTGTAGCCGGCCAGAGTGTGAGTGCAGACTCACTGCAGGTACACAGGGGGCTGTGTGAGGACTGGAGGAGGCTCAGAGGAAACATCATGAAGTTTGTATCTTGTCAGAGTCTGCGAGTAGAGAATCTGTTTGTGTCGTCTCTCTGTCTGTACTGCTGCTAGTGAAAGCTCCACCTGCTTTTATATGCACAAATGAGCAATCTGGTGAGTTCCTGAGGTTTCCATGTGCTGTCTGTATAAGGTGTTGTGGGGAGGAGACTGTCTGTAAATAATGACTTATGTAAGACGTCTGAGACTGAGGCAGTGCTGGTAGCTTCTAGCAGTTACTGGGGGGTGATCTCACGAGCGAGCAGTGACAAGCTGTGTGTACAGTGTTTGCAGAACACAGAGCACATCTGTAGAAATGTAACACTCACTACCACTTTCAGCACTGTGTTTACTTGTATTTTAGTCTGATAATTACTTATTTACAATATAGGAGATACATTTTGACTTACTATTAGTGATTTGACGATAATTATATAATATTATTGCCACCGCTTTTCCTGCAGATATAAGCAGATCAGCAAATAAGTGTCTGTAGAGGTCTTTTTTTCTCATACCTTGAAATCATTAAACCCTTTTTTTCCAGGGCCTGTTATTAAATGAATAAGTAAAATGAACCTTTTTAGAATGCTTTAAAATATAAAAACAGAACTATGCTTCATGCCAAAAGGTTTGAATGTTCTTGTGCTGATTAAACAGTTTTTTTTCCTATTTAAGTTGTCCTTGTCAGCCAATGAGTAACAGAATCACAGGATTCAGTTGTATGTAATTATTCATTTCTTGTTAGCTTCAGTTTAAGTTAACCCCTTAACGGCCGGAATGATATGTCTACATAGGAGCAAAGTTCCGATGTAAACATCTAAGTTAAAGTAAATGTAAGTTTTCATGAATTAGTGCCCGGTTTATAAAAAAACGATTAAAAACAGGGGCACTTTCGCCGTTAACTCGCCTGCTTCTCCTGCTGTACCTATACAGCATTGACGAAACCGGCTTCCTTCAATCACGGCGTGGCCTCACAAGATGGACACTTTGGGGGGGGAAGCCATGATTGGAGGAAGCTGGTTTCATCATTGGTGAGCTACAGAGGAACTGCGAGCGGGGGATCAGCGAGTCGGCTTTGCACAAGAGAAAGGTAAGTATTTGTAAAAATACGGTGCAATGTAAACTTTCATGAATCAAAATGCCCCTGTTTTTAATAGTATTTTTAAAAACCGGGCACTAATTCATGAAAGTTTACATTCACTTTAAAAATTTAAATCAATGATGGGATCATGCCTGGGGGGAAGGCCTGTGATGCTAGGCACATGCTTCAGCACGCAATCCCATTCGGGAAGCACCTTTGTCTTCAGTACAGCCAAAAGGCTAGGATGTTCTATGCCGTCCTAAGGGCGTTTAAGCCCAGTGCTGTTAAGACGTCCTATGGTCATTAAGGGGTTAACCCTTTTATAGTATGATTGAGATATTTATATATTAATATGTTAAACTGCTGCTCTTTTATATACAGGGAGTGCAGAATTATTAGGCAAATGAGTATTTTGACCACATCATCCTCTTTATGCATGTTGTCTTACTCCAAGCTGTATAGGCTCGAAAGCCTACTACCAATTAAGCATATTAGGTGATGTGCATCTCTGTAATGAGAAGGGGTGTGGTCTAATGACATCAACACCCTATATCAGGTGTGCATAATTATTAGGCAACTTC
Organism: Bombina bombina; assembly: GCF_027579735.1. NCBI lineage: Eukaryota > Metazoa > Chordata > Amphibia > Anura > Bombinatoridae > Bombina > Bombina bombina. The sequence continues at coordinate 135,495,661 of NC_069506.1, forward strand.
CTTTCCTTTGGCAAAATGGGTCAAAAGAAGGACTTGACAGGCTCAGAAAAGTCAAAAATAGTGAGATATCTTGCAGAGGGATGCAGCACTCTTAAAATTGCAAAGCTTCTGAAGCGTGATCATCGAACAATCAAGCGTTTCATTCAAAATAGTCAACAGGGTCGCAAGAAGCGTGTGGAAAAACCAAGGCGCAAAATAACTGCCCATGAACTGAGAAAAGTCAAGCGTGCAGCTGCCAAGATGCCACTTGCCACCAGTTTGGCCATATTTCAGAGCTGCAACATCACTGGAGTGCCCAAAAGCACAAGGTGTGCAATACTCAGAGACATGGCCAAGGTAAGAAAGGCTGAAAGACGACCACCACTGAACAAGACACACAAGCTGAAACGTCAAGACTGGGCCAAGAAATATCTCAAGACTGATTTTTCTAAGGTTTTATGGACTGATGAAATGAGAGTGAGTCTTGATGGGCCAGATGGATGGGCCCGTGGCTGGATTGGTAAAGGGCAGAGAGCTCCAGTCCGACTCAGACGCCAGCAAGGTGGAGGTGGAGTACTGGTTTGGGCTGGTATCATCAAAGATGAGCTTGTAGGGCCTTTTCGGGTTGAGGATGGAGTCAAGCTCAACTCCCAGTCCTACTGCCAGTTTCTGGAAGACACCTTCTTCAAGCAGTGGTACAGGAAGAAGTCTGCATCCTTCAAGAAAAACATGATTTTCATGCAGGACAATGCTCCATCACACGCGTCCAAGTACTCCACAGCGTGGCTGGCAAGAAAGGGTATAAAAGAAGAAAATCTAATGACATGGCCTCCTTGTTCACCTGATCTGAACCCCATTGAGAACCTGTGGTCCATCATCAAATGTGAGATTTACAAGGAGGGAAAACAGTACACCTCTCTGAACAGTGTCTGGGAGGCTGTGGTTGCTGCTGCATGCAATGTTGATGGTGAACAGATCAAAACACTGACAGAATCTATGGATGGCAGGATTTTGAGTGTCCTTGCAAAGAAAGGTGGCTATATTGGTCACTGATTTGTTTTTGTTTTGCTTTTGAATGTCAGAAATGTATATTTGTGAATGTTGAGATGTTATATTGGTTTCACTGGTAAAAATAAATAATTGAAATGGGTATATATTTGTTTTTTGTTAAGTTGCCTAATAATTATGCACAGTAATAGTCACCTGCACACACAGATATCCCCCTAAAATAGCTATAACTAAAAACAAACTAAAAAATACTTCCAAAACTATTCAGCTTTGATATTAATGAGTTTTTTGGGTTCATTGAGAACATGGTTGTTGTTCAATAATAAAATTAATCCTCAAAAATACAACTTGCCTAATAATTCTGCACTCCCTGTACATGATGAAAAGTAATACATTGAGTAATATATCTCTTTAAACATTTAAAAAAGCTGAAAAGCCAAGATATGTTGTATAATCTATATACACACTGTGTACATACATACATTTATATATACTAGTCCTAAAGCCCGTTCACACAGGCCATTATTTGCAGTACAGCGGTCCCACCACTTGTGCTCTCTCCCTCCCCCTCTCTTTTGCTCTCTCTCTCTCCCCCATCTCTTTTGAGCTCTCTCTCTCCCCCCTCTCTTTAGAGCTCTCTCTCTCCCCTCTCTTTTGCGCTCTCTCCCCCTCTCTTTTGCGCTCTCTCTCTCCCCCTCTCTTTTGCGCTTTCTCTCTCTCCCCCCTCTCTTTTGCGCTCTCTCCCCCTCTCTTTTGCGCTCTCTCTCCCCCTCTCTTTTGCTCTCTCTCTCTCCCCCATCTCTTTTGTGCTCTCTCTCCCCCCTCTCTTTTGAGCTCTCTCCCCCATCTCTTTTGTGCTCTCTCTCCCCTCTCTTTTGAGCTCTCTCTCTCCCCCATCTCTCTTGCACTCTCTCTCCCCCCTCTCTCTCTCCCCCCCTCCTCTCTCTCTCCCCTCCTCTCTCTCTCCCCCTCCTCTCTCTCTCTCCCCCTCTCTCTCTCCCCCCTCTCTCTCTTTTGTGCTCTCTCTCCCTCTCTTTTGCGCTCTCTCTCCCCCCTATCTTTTGCGCTCTCTCTCTCCCCCCTATCTTTTGCGCTCTCTCTCTCCCTCTCTTTTGCGTTCTCTCTCTCCCTCTCTTTTGCCCTCTCCCCCCCTCTCTTTTGCGCTCTCTCCCCCTCTCTTTTGCTCTCTCTCCCCCTTTCTTTTGTGCTCTCTCCCCCTTTCTTTTGTGCGCTCTTTCTCCCCCCTCTTTTGCTCTCTCTCTCTCCCCCTCTCTTTTGTGCTCTCTGTCTCCCCCTCTCTTTTGCGCTCTCTCTCCCCCCTCTCTTCGCGCTCTCTCCCCCTATCTTTTGCTCTCTCTCTCCCCATCTTTTTTGCGCTCTCTTTCCCCTATCTCTTTTGTGCTCTCTCTCCCCATCTCTTTTGCGCTCTCTCTCCCCCTCTCTTTTGAGCTCTCTCTCTCCCCCCTCTCTCCCCCCTCTCTCTCTTCCTCCCCCCTCTCTCCCCCCCCCCCTCTCTCTCTCCCTTCTCTCTCTCTCCCTCCCCTCTCCCCCCCACTCCTTTCTGTCCCTCCCCCTCCTCTCTCCCCCCTCCTCTCTCTTTCTCTCTCTCTCCCCTCCTCTCTCCCCTCTCTTTTGTGCTCTCTCTCTCCCCTCTCTTTTGTGCCCTCTCTCTCTCCCCCTCTCTTTGTGCTCTCTCTCTCCCCCTCTCTTTTGCGCTCTCTCCCCCCTCTCCTTTGCACTCTCTCCGCCCTCTCTTTTGCTCTCTCTCTCTCCCCCCCCTCTTTTGTGCTCTCTCTCTCTCCCCTCTTTTTCTCTCTCTCTCTCTCTCTCTCCCCCGTCTCTTTTGCGCTCTCTCCCCCTCTCTTTTGCTCTCTCTTCCCCCTCTCCACGCTCTCTCCCCCCTCTCTTTTGCTCTCTCTCTCCCCCATCTCTTTTGCGCTCTCTCTCTCCCCCTCTCTTTTGAGCTCTCTCTCTCCCCCCTCTCTTTTGAGCTCTCTCCCCCTCTCTCTCTCCCCCCTCTCCTCTCTCTCTCTCCCCTCCTCTCTCTCTCCCCCTCTCTCCCCTCTACTCTCTCTCTCCCTTCTCCTCTCTCTCTCCCCTCCTCTCCCTCTCTCCCCCTCTCTTTTGCGCTCTCTCCCCCTCTCTTTTGCGCTCTCTCTCTCCCCTCTATTTTGCTCTCTCTCCCCCCTATCTTTGCGCTCTCTCCCCCATCTCTTTTGCTCTTTCTCTCTCCCCCATCTCTTTTGCACTCTCTCTCCCCATCTCTTTTGCGCTCTCTCTCCCCCTCTCTTTTGAGCTCTCTCTCCTCTCTCTCTCCCCCTCTCCTCTCTCTCTCCCCCCCCTCTCCTCTCTCTCTCCCCCCCCTCCTCTCTCTCTCCCCTCCTCTCCTCTCCTCTCTCTCCCCTCTCCTCTCTCCCCCTTTTCCCTTTCTCTCTCCCCTCCTCTCTATCTCTCTCCCCTCTCTATCTCGTGACCGCGCCCGTCCACGCCCCCTTAATGCCCGACCACGCCCCCTTCACGACCAGTCACGACCAGCCATGCCCCTTTAAGCCGTCCACTCCCCCGCTCACGCCCGGCCACGCCCACTTCTGCAGCGGCACAGATCAGCTAGGGAGTAGAACTCAGAGGCCAGGTGTGTTTGTCCTCATGCTGTCTCTACTGCGCATGACAGCTTCGGACAAACACACTTGGCCTTTTATATAATAGGATATGGTGAAATCTGAGTTCAGGTTTCTAAATCATTTTTCCTGCCATGTCGCATTATTTTACTTCAAAAAATGGTATGGGGATTCATATTAGGGCTACTAACAATGCTACAGTATTTGTGTCTCCAGGAACAAAAAGGGGAGCCATATTTTGGGGTGTAAAGTCCCTTTTCTCCCCATAGACTTTCCCCAGCCAGTTCTGCTCACTTACATGGATACATTGGGGCCTATCTATCAAGGTACGGAGCTTGAGGCTCCGTGTTTCTGCAGACTCGCCAGAAACACTAGTTATGAAGCAGCAATCTAAAGACCGCTGCTCCATAACCCTGTCCGCCTGCTCAGAATCGCCGGAATTCAACCCGATCAAATACGATCGGGTTGATTGACACCACCCTGCTGGCGGCCGATTGGCCGAGAGTCTGCAGGGGGCGGCGTTGCACCAGCAGCTCTTGTGAGCTGCTGGTGCAATGCTGGATACGTAGAGCGTATTGCTCTCCGCATTCAGTGAGGTCTTGCGGATCCGCAAGACCATTGATAAATAGGCCCCTCTGTATCAAACCCTCAGCCTACAGGTTTTTATACATTTGTAACTGTTTACTGTACACAGACACTTAAAGCATCCCTGTCAGTACCCACTGTACAAACTGCTGAGAAAATAATGCTCACACAGCATAGCCTTAAAGGGCAGGATAGCACCTGGTCATACGCTCTTAAAGGGACAGACAAAAAAAGCACACAGCCTTGAAAGGGTCAACTAGTACCACACGTACACTGTCTTAAAGGGACAAATTGGAGTAATGTGCACGCAGCGCAACTTTAAAGGGCAGCTCGGCACCTGCTCACACTCTTAAAGGGGTAGGCACACACAACCTTTAGTGGGTAAACTCACACAGTTTCAAATGGATCCATAGTATGCATCCATTCATGATGTATGCAGCCTTAAAGGGACGCTAGCATTAAAGGGACAGATCGCAGTAATATTCATGCAGCGCAACCTTAAAGGGCAGCTCTGCACCTCCGCACACAGTCTTAAAGGGACAGATCACAGTAATGTTCCAGCAGTGCAACCTTAAAGGGCAGCTCGGCACCTGCTCACACAGTCTGAAAGGGGCAGGCACACACAACCTTTAGTGGATAAACACGCACAGTTTTAAAGGGAGCGATAATATGCATCCATACATGATGCACGCAGCCTTAAAGGGACACTCTATCTTAACAGGACAGTGACACGTGCACACACACAAACACACAGAGCACTCACAGCATTTAAAGGGCACCTTGCACCACAAGCACACAGCATTAAAGGGACAGATCATAGTAATGTTCATTCAGCGCAACCTTAAAGGGCTGCTCAGCACCTGTTCACACAGTCTTAAAGGGGCAGGCACACCTAACCTTTAGTGGGATAAAAACGCACAGTTTTAAAGGGATCAATAGTATGCATCCACACGTGATGCACACAGACTTAAAGGGATGCTAGCATTAAAGGGACAGATAACAGTGATGTTCATGCAGCGCAACCTTAAAGGGCAGCTCGGCACCTGCGCACACAGTTTTGAAAGGGACAGATCACAGTAATGTTCACGCAGCGCAACCTTAAAGGGCAGTTAGGCACCTGCTCACACAGTCTTAAAGGGGCAGGCACACAACCTTTAGTGGGTAAACATACACAGTTTTAAAAGGAGTGATAACATGCATCCACACGTGATGTACGCAGCCTAAAAGGGAAGCTAGCATTAAAGGGAAAGATCACAGTAATGTTCACGCAGCACAACCTTAAAGGGCAGCTCGGCACCTGCGTACAAAGCCTTAAAGGGACAGATCAAAGTAATGTTCAAGCAGTGCAACCTTAAAGGGCAGCTCAGCACCTGCTCACACAGTCTTAAAGGGGCAGGCACACACAACGTTTAGTGGATAAACACGCACAGTTTTACTTAGGGTATAATACTATACCCATTGTATTTACAAAAAAAGGTCACATAAATTGCCTAAAAGTATTAACCCGAGCCTACCTTTGTGAAAGTGAAACAAGCACAATTTTTAGATGTATTTTACAGCAAAAGGCTGCACAATAAATGCTGAATGTATATTGCAATAATAACGTTTCACTTGCAATAATAAAACATTTTATGCGTTTTTGAAATGTTAAGTTTTATGTTCCTTTTAAAAGCGGGAGTGAGTTTTAAATTTCTACACACGTCCTCTGTGTTCTGCAAACACTGTACACACAACTTGTCACTGCCCACTCCTGACATCAACCGTCAGTAACTGCTAGAAGCTAGCAACCACTTATAGTACTACTCAGACTCATCGGTATAAGCATAACACTCTTAGCGCTCCATTCAGGAAGCCCAGACTTTTACCTGAAGTCTAACTCTAGATATATAGGTGGGGTTGTATTATTATAACCAGTAGGACTGAGTATCAATTTTGGTTCCATACGTTTAAACACTATCACACTATTTCCAACATTGTATATTCTCTATAAAATAGCACTATACGCTCTGTCACAGCAGCAGCAATCTAGCAAAATATACTAGCTTTACCATTGAATATTATCCAATATTGTGGAAGTGAATTTAATATGGGTACTTGAACTAGATTTAACTTTGAGCATCTTTTCTACATAAGATGCTCTTATTTGAATGATACTCAGATACACGTGTTAAAACACAACACTATACCTTTAGGATCTTACTGGGATGACCCCGACTTCCACAAATATTCATAATTTCCGATATTTCTACTTAGGGTATAATAACATCCCCATTGTATTTACAAGCACCCTACTTACTTGGGCCCTGTTGTTAATTCAGCCTAATACATGGATGTTACCCATATGACAATACATGATCTAAGTATAATCTGATGCTGTTTACGTTACCTTAATATTGACTAGGCTATCATACCTCAGAGGCCTATTATCAGTATCTTACATTTGCATTAAGGTTAATTTATGAGTACTACTCCTCCCATTGGTTTTAATATTTTCTTACCCTGTTTTATAGAATCCAATTAAAAGTTATGTTTTAACATAGCTGTTCACAATTCCATCTAGTAGTCAGGACTGCGAGTGCTACAACCGCATTTTTCAGTGGGAATCTTCCTTGTATTCCCACATTGTGCACCTAAACTGCTAAAAGCTGCCAGCACTGCCTCAGTCTCAGAAGTCTTACATAATTCATTATTTACAGACAGTCTCCTCCCCACAACACCTTATACAGAGCACATGGAAACCTCAGGAACTCACCAGATTGCTCATTTGTGCATATAAAAGCAGGTGAAGCTTATAATTAAGTGCTCCACTTGTAATCTAGCCCTATGATTTTTCGTTCTTTCAAAGTTGGTGAATATTTGGTTGTTCCTTTATTGCAGCCTTTTGTTCATGTTACTTTCCTATGTTTTTAAAGCTACCTACCTTTATTTTACTTTTGTGGCCGAGGTAAATGTTTGGCCTTGGTATCAATTACACTTTGTTCAGTGAAGTTAATAGGACAATAAAGTCAAAATGAAACTTTGATTATTAAGATAGGACATGCAGTTTTAAGTTTTACTCCCATTATTAAATTGTGCAGTATTTTTTATTCAGTTTCTAAACCAATAGCTACTACTGAGCATGTGTGGGAGTTCACAGTGTATATTTACATGAATCTAGGATTTGCTGATGACATTCACATGATACAGAAGTCAGAAATTGTAAGTACATTTTGAAATTTGGAAGAAGAAAACACAGAGGCGCCAAATAGCCTAGTACTATCAAACAAAGGAGATATAAATATAGCAAGTGGCTACTCACAAGCACAGAGCACCAGATGGTGCTTGTAGGGCAGGCTGGTACTTCACAGTTCTCCAGCTAACTGTATAAAGGCAAGCAGCTTCAGAGGTTAAAGCTAAAAAGACCACCAATTTGGTTCCTATATAGAGGAGAAAAAGGAACCACCATAGCCCAGCACAGTTTGACTTAGTAAATATCTGATAATAGCCTGAGGAAACAGCCCTGTGTAGGCTGAGAAACGCGTTGTTTTTAAATAAAGTGTTTTTTGTTCTATAATATACACTTGCTGGTCTTTAGATTTTATTTTGTTCCTGTTTCATCTGCTGATTGGAGTTTAACCTGTATACTACCGGAGATCAGTCAGCTAGACGGCTGAGAAGTTCCAGCCTGTTTGGATTGCACCTGGAGGTGCTTTTTTTATTTAAGTGTGACATTTAATATTGCACTTTACTAAGTCAAACTGTGCTGAGCTATGGTGGTTCCTTTTATTTTTATATCTCCTTTGTTTGATGGTACTAGGCCATTTGGCGCCCCTGTGTTTTCTTCTTCCAGATTGATTGTATCATCAGGAACCTGCCTCACCCTTCCTAGGACTCCATGTGGACTTTATTTTATCTGAACATTATATATTTTAGTTTCTGTTTTTAATTTGTTTTTAATTTTGTGTATATTTAGTGTTTGGTTTTTGGAGAGCGCCCCCTAGAGGAGATTTGTGTTCGCACATTTTTTTCTCTCTTTTTTTTATATATAACATTTTGAAATTTGTCAGAAAAAAACTACTGCTCATTTAAAAATCAGAGTAAGTGCTATTGCATTGTCTATTTATTATGCACTTGTTGATTTTGCACTTCTACTTTATTAATGGTCATTTAAAGGGATAGGAAAGTCAAAAAATGTGCTTTGTTCTCTTAGTATCCCTTGTTGAAAAAAGAATATACACATAACCTACGATAGTGGGAGTTGCTGCTAATTGGTGCCTGCACACATTCAGTAGTGTAATACTGCTCCTAAAGCAATGGATAGAAAGACACTGAAGCAAATTCGATAATAGAAGTAAATTGGAAAGTTGTTTAAAATTGTATGTTCTATCCAAATCATAAAAAGAAATGTTGGGGTTTCCTGTCCCTTTAATATGTAGCTATAATGCCTATTTATAATCTTGTTAATGTCAAAGGTGTATTTATGTTATTGTTTATTTATATATTATTGTTTGCTTGCTTGGTGACTAGATGTTTATTTATTTTATATACCTTTATATATTGTTTGTTAATTTGTTTTATATTATGATACTGATAAGATTTAATAAAGCTAGACACTTCTAACTTATTTTACCAATCCATACAATACTTTCTCTGCGTTGCAACCGATTTTGCTCTGATTACAAATCAAAACAACAAGAACAAAAAATAAATGTTTTAAATGTTTATTTAAAAAGTAAGTTAAAACTTAAATGTCAGCATATTGGCCGGTGATATTTTATGTCGCTAATAAAACATGGATATAAAAATAATTTACAGAAAAAGAACAAGCTCCATAAGTAAAACACAAAAAGACATTTTTTTTCAATTTAGTTGAGTCCTTTAAAGTTCTTAGGAAGCTTTAGGTTCATTTTCTTGTCCTTCCTCAGAGCTGCTGTTTTGGGTCACAGCTGGGGTTTGCTGCGCATCTTCTGGCGCTTGGCACACGGTGATGGGAATCGGTCTCTCTTTTGCAGCTGTCAGCGCTAGGCGAGGAGCCTGTATGTGGAGCTGCCCATCCTTGGACAGGGAGCACAACACGTCCTCAGGATTCACATCTTCAGAGAGCTCCGTTTCTCTCTTCCACTCTTTGTATTCATGGAAGAAACTTCCATCCCCTGAGTCAGATTTATTGTCACGTTTCCCCATTACAATCAGTCTCCTTCCTTCTGTTTTCACTGTCAGTTCATCAGGAGAGAAATTACTCACATCCAGGGTGAGAGCAAAGTTTTTATTCCCATCTTTGTCTCTTCTTGTAGAGATGGTCTGAGCTAAGGGATTTACACTTTAACTATCTTCACAGGTACCTGCTACCCAAATGCTCCCACTTTACCTTTAGTTTGGTAACCCCTTTTACCCAATTTTCATATACCAATAATGACAGACACAGATTTGGCGTTAGAAAAGGTCACATTTATTAAATTCAAATCTAAATTATGAAAAATGAGCGATCCTCAACTACTAGGATAATAACATATCCTTAATCCAATTTGGATTTGAATTGATAACACAATTCATGCAACAGCATGACGAGAGAACTGGGCGTCCCCACGTAACCAAGGAGCGTGACCGCGCGCAACTCAGGGGCGTCAATTTGCTAGTAACGGGCCGAAAGGTCTGCAGACTAGGAGGGCTTGTGGGTTTGACCGACAGACCAATACCCCGCCCCCGTACCCTACACACCTCCCCCCATTACTGCATTACCCACGTGCCAGGACGCCCACTTCCCGCCGCGTCATGAAATATACCACTAAAAATGCCATGATTTCTTTATGCCATCCACCAGCTCTGACCGACAGACCAGTAGCTGATTTCCTGCTTCGTGGCGAAAAAACCCTTAAGGGGCGCTACACGGGCGGTCTTTATCTGAGTGGCGGAAACACCACAGCATCTGCCCTTAGCCGTGTCGCTTGTGATCGCTCTTGTGCGTGACCTCTTCCTTGGGCTAGGCTTCGTCATTTCTAGGGAGGGAGGGAGGGAAAAAGAAAATAATTATTGTGAGCTCCAAGCATTGTGCAATCATCTTTATAGGCAGTTAATTTCTTCAACTCCTGTTCATACCCCCTCTCCCCCTCCTGGCCAATCCCTGTGCTAGCCTATTTAGGATCAGCTAGTTGCAGCTTATCTACACTGCCCATCCCTTCTTCTATTGTCCTGCTATAGCTGTGCTATCCAAAGGAAGGGGCTACGCCTAGCCCCCAACCACCTATAACCTTCCCAGTCAGTAAAGTCAATCTCCCTTAAGCTGTTCCTCTCCTATTTTAGTCGATACACTTTGCTAAGGGATTTACACTTTAACTATCTTCACAGGTACCTGCTACCCAAATGCTCCCACTTTACCTTTAGTTTGGTAACCCCTTTTACCCAATTTTCATATACCAATAATGACAGACACAGATTTGGCGTTAGAAAAGGTCACATTTATTAAATTCAAATCTAAATTATGAAAAATGAGCGATCCTCAACTACTAGGATAATAACATATCCTTAATCCAATTTGGATTTGAATTGATAACACAATTCATGCAACAGCATGACGAGAGAACTGGGCGTCCCCACGTAACCAAGGAGCGTGACCGCGCGCAACTCAGGGGCGTCAATTTGCTAGTAACGGGCCGAAAGGTCTGCAGACTAGGAGGGCTTGTGGGTTTGACCGACAGACCAATACCCCGCCCCCGTACCCTACACACCTCCCCCCATTACTGCATTACCCACGTGCCAGGACGCCCACTTCCCGCCACCAAAAGAGGACCCTCTTGCCGCCAACCAAAGCACACCTAGTGACCTTTTCCTACCTTGTAAGGGTCTTTACGATGGCCCTCAGATCTCAGACCTCAGAACAGATCATAATAGCCTGGTTTACATTTTTCCTACTCTTGTCGGATCATAACAGATCATAACAGCCTGATTTACCTTTTTCCTACTCTTGTCGGATCATAACAGATCATAACAGCCTGGTTTACCTTTTCCTACTCTTGTCGGATCATAACAGATCATAACAGCCTGGTTTACATTTTTCCTACTCTTGTCGGATCATAACAGATCATAACAGCCTGGTTTACCTTTTCCTACTCTTGTCGGATCATAACAGATCATAACAGCCTGGTTTACCTTTTCCTACTCTTGTCGGATCATAACAGATCATTACAGCCTGATTTATCTTTTTCCTACTCTTGTCGGATCATAACAGATCATAACAGCCTGGTTTACCTTTTCCTACTCTTGTCGGATCATAACAGATCATAACAGCCTGGTTTACATTTTTCCTACTCTTGTCAGATCATAACAGCCTGGTTTACCTTTTTCCTACTCTTGTCGGATCATAACAGATCATAACAGCCTGATTTACCTTTTTCCTACTCTTGTCCGATCATACAGATCAAGGCACCAGCATTGTAAAGAAATAGGCGGCCCCACGTGACTAAGAAGTTGTAGGACATAGCAAATAACACAAGGTTTGAAGAGCAGACGAGCATGTTATTTTTACCGGCAGACCACCACTCAATGTCCATCCTTCCTGTGTGACACTATCCCTCCAAGACAGAGACCAGACTAGTTCAGTCCCCACCCATTTTAGCTTGAACCAGCTGAATATTTATTTTACCTGCTCCTGTAGCTCAATTGAAGGAACCAAACCTATGTCGTTCCCACCCAGGTGTATAATTAAGATATCGGGTAGACCCCACTTTCTCGTAGAGATCTGTGCTGTCCCCAATAACTGGTTTCATTTCATCCCTCTCTTCCCAATCCACCTACTTCCTGCTTCTTTAGAACTAAAACCTAAGTTTGCTCCCTGTCTGGTTGCAGCTGTGTGTGAAGCTGCCCAGTGCACGTAGGAGTGTCTGATTATCCATAATCTTGTGGCTCTACCTGAAATGGACACACCAAACAACACATTATCACCACAACGTAACCTAGCTTCTCCACTACTAATGAAAAAACCCTTTTGAACTGGAACCTGGTTAAACTACTACCATTCTTGTGCCTAAAGAACATGACGCCCTTAGCAGGGGCCACACCTAAATAGCCTCTCACATGTGAAACAGGACATATTTACCCCCTGTTGCTTTAGAAGTTATCCAAGCCCCTTTCCCTTCCCTATCTGTCTGATCTTCATATGAATATTAGTCCTGATTCTACAGGCATTCCATCCTCAATGCTTTCCCAAAGCCAGCATAAATATCGTCGCAAAAATTGTATTCTCAAAACCAGCAGTACAAACCTTGTTTAAAATTTTTTCTAAGATTTCCAATCTCTCCGCTGACCAACCTCTAACCCTTTTCCTAACCAGGAATCTTTTTTGTCGCATCCACTTCCTCCAACAGCTGCGCAAAGGAGATTCCTGCCATTACAGTGCTTAAGTTGCCTTTCTTGATACCTGCGTGCCTAGGTTATACCAAATTGTCCAAAAATATCCATGTCCGTGTTGTCAATGATTGTCTGACCAAACCATTGATTACCTCTAATTGCTCCCAATCTGCCAAAGATAAATGGGGCAATCCTTGCCTTTCTGCGCCGCATTGGGTGCAAGCTTCCTAAAGGCCTCCCATTTAAACCTTGATAAAGCATCAGCTACGACATTCTTAACTGCTGGTATGTGTTTATAACTTTATATTATGCTCTAAACATTTTAAAACTAGAGGCTGCGTGAATGCTATGGCCTGAGGGGAAGATGCTGATAGGTTATTTAATACAATTACAACTCCTCTATGTCAGACTGGAACAAAATGCTTTTGTTAGCCAATTCTTTCCCCCATAGTTCTATCGCTGTCACAATTGGGAAAGATTCAAGTAACACCAACCCTTTTCATGCCAAGCCTGCGGCCACTTACCCACGCATCTTCTGCCATCCAAATAAGCCCCAAACCCTGCCCTTCCTACAGCATCTGTATATAACCGGATTTCATTAGCTGTCACCTTCTGCTCCCAAATCCTGATGCCATTAAAACTACTTAGGAAATGATCTCATACTTTTAAATCCCCTTTTTATTGACTGTTCAGTCAAATCATGTGACTAGGCTTTACAACCCCTCTGGTACTCACTTCCAACCTTCTTTTAATGATTCTTCCCACTGGAATCACCCTGCATGCAAAATGTAACAGCCTCAGTAATTTCTGCATATTCCAAGTGATACCTTCTTTTATAAATCACCTGCCGTATGGCCTCCCTTATCTTCACAACCTTATCTTGGGGCAATCTGCAATGGGGATTACTGAATAACTCTAAATGCCTAGAAAGAATAACTTAGAACAGGGACACTCTGATTTGTCATCTGCCACTGGAACCCCCATCTCTACAAACATTTTCAGCAGTACATTAAGAACTCTATCACATTCTCCTGTACCCTTTCTACCTACTACCATGAAGTAATCAAGGTAATGCACGATACTACTCTCACCTGCCCTTCTCTCTACCAGCCAATGCAAAAGTGCTGGACATTTCAAAATCCACACAAGATATAGCGCACCCCATAGGCAGATATTTGTCAATATAAAACTTGCCCTCAAATTTGCATCCCATCAAAACAAAACTTTTTGGCTTTATAGGTAGTAATCTGAATGCAGATTCCATATCAACTTTTGCTAAATCAGGACCCAGCCTGCCAACCTAACCAAATTTACTGCCTGGTCAAATGCTGGTAGGATACTGATGCATAATTTACTGACTGACCCTTAGGGTAGGATAATCGCTGAATCATTCAGAATTTACCAGCCTCTTTTTTGGTAACCACTCCCAAAGATAATTTAATCAAATTCTTTAGCTGTTTGTCATTAAAGGGGGGGGCCTGCCATCCTTCCTAAGGCTACCTCCTTCCCTAGTTTTTCTCTCAAAACTTCTGGGAATTTGTAAGAACCCCCCATATGCCATCCATGTAACAATCAGCGATCAAATGCAAATACCTCATCATCCCTTTTGTCTGTGCATAGAAAGCAAACCTATAACCCATTCAGGGCCTTCTCAGCGTTTTCCACTAATTTTGTCTTTAAATGCCTAGATAACGGCAGCAACCTTGTTGCTGAGACTTCATCATCTGCATCATATTCCTGATCAGATTGTTCTGTATCCTTATCCTTTAAACCCCCGTTCTCTCCCCTCCATTAGATATTTTGCTTAATAGAATATTTCAGCTGTGTATTCAATAAATATGAGTACAGTTTAGGAGTGCCCTCCCAATGAGATTATTTATGGATTATGAATATTAATAACAACAATAAAATTATTGTCAGCAATACCCCCAATTCATATAGTAGAATCTTAGCAGTGCACCCCAGAAAATTGTTATATAATTCCAGAAGCGCACTCCAAAATCACACTATTGAGATATTTAGCAATTAATGACAACAAGCTTACTATCAAATATCAAATTAAATAAATAAATATCCCAAATTAAAATATTTGCTTATTTCTGAACAGGTTGTTTTTATAAACACAGTGATTATATGTATGCAGTAAATAGACTATTGGTTATGACCATATATATAAATTGATTATTACCATATAAAAATTATAATATAAAGTAAGGTTAATTAGATGAATTAATATTCAATTAAATCGCCTGTATCCTGGATATGGTCACGTTATTATTAGGAAATGACTTTACCTCAAAATAACTTAACTATAAAATATCACCATTTAATGTTACTAGATAGAACAATTTATGATTAGCCAGTAACCTTAACGAATTTGGAATATGGCTTATATAACATATAGCTAGTAAATATTAAAGCTACTATAATTTCCAGGAGGTATAATTTAGCTATCTAACCGAAATAGTTAAATATGACTTAAATTAGGGCTCAACAATCCCAGGAGCCTGAGAGCCACTGGCTCCTAGAATTTTTACCCCCGGCTCCTAAAGGGTTATTATCCATATATCTATATACAAATCTAACTGTCTGGCTCCAGAAGATATGCCTGGCTCCTAAATATTATTACTGGCTCCTAATTTTAAACAAACATGTAAAAACACTGACTAAATAATCAACCAGAGCATTTTATACCTATTAACAATTCAATATATCAACAAGTACAGCATAATGAGTCTGATCTGGCCACAATCAATTTCAAAACATTTACCAGTAACTAAAAATAGCTTATGAGTATAAAAAACAAAAACCCTTTCTACAGTGGTAAATTGAATCAATGCTAGCATGAATATTATATAGGATACAATGATCTATTTGATATTAAATTATAGATATAAAATACACTATTAAATCACAGCTTTAAGCTGTAGAACCTATTTATACATTACCAGCTAGAAATGTAACAATGAATGAGACTTCAGTATACAAAGTTCTT
Source organism: Bombina bombina (assembly GCF_027579735.1). NCBI lineage: Eukaryota > Metazoa > Chordata > Amphibia > Anura > Bombinatoridae > Bombina > Bombina bombina. Next base: position 135,511,168 of record NC_069506.1, read on the forward strand.
TCCCAATTTCTTAGCAATTATCCTGTTCCTTGGAGCCATTTCTGCAACAAAGAAAACTGCTCTGCTCTGAAAAAAGAAAATAATTATTGTGAGCTCCAAGCATTGTGCAATCATCTTTATAGGCAGTTAATTTCTTCAACTCCTGTTCATACCCCCTCTCCTCCTCCTGGCCAATCCCTGTGCTAGCCTATTTAGGATCAGCTAGTTGCAGCTTATCTACACTGCCCATCCCTTCTTCTATTGTCCTGCTATAGCTGTGCTATCCAAAGGAAGGGGCTACGCCTAGCCCCCAACCACCTATAACCTTCCCAGTCAGTAAAGTCAATCTCCCTTAAGCTGTTCCTCTCCTATTTTAGTCGATACACTTTGCTTCTCTAGCTGCAGATTGTCTGCTCTGTTCCATTCTCCTTCTCATCTCTATGTCCTGAGAGAGCAGCTGATAAGTCTGATTCACGCGCTGCATTCTTCTGTCCATATCGTTCCTCAAGCTCAGCACGTCATCTTCCAGCTGGCCATAGATCAGCCGTGTAGCCGGCCAGAGTGTGAGTGCAGACTCACTGCAGGTACACAGGGGGCTGTGTGAGGACTGGAGGAGGCTCAGAGGAAACATCATGAAGTTTGTATCTTGTCAGAGTCTGCGAGTAGAGAATCTGTTTGTGTCGTCTCTCTGTCTGTACTGCTGCTAGTGAAAGCTCCACCTGCTTTTATATGCACAAATGAGCAATCTGGTGAGTTCCTGAGGTTTCCATGTGCTGTCTGTATAAGGTGTTGTGGGGAGGAGACTGTCTGTAAATAATGACTTATGTAAGACGTCTGAGACTGAGGCAATGCTGGTAGCTTCTAGCAGTTACTGGGAGGTGATGTCACGAGTGAGCAGTGACAACTGTGTGTACGGTGTTTGCAGAACACAGAGCACATCTGTAGAAATGTAACACTCACTACCACTTTCAGCACTGTGTTTACTTGTATTTTAGTCTGATAATTACTTATTTACAATATAGGAGATACATTTTGACTTACTATTAGTGATTTGACGATAATTATATAATATTATTGCCACCGCTTTTCCTGCAGATATAAGCAGATCAGCAAATAAGTGTCTGTAGAGGTCTTTTTTTCTCATACCTTGAAATCATTAAACCCTTTTTTTCCAGGGCCTGTTAAATAAGTAAAATAAACCTTTTTAGAATGCTTTAAAATATAAAATAGAACTATGCTTTATTCCAAAAGGTTTGAATGTTCTTGTGCTGATTAAACAGTTTTTTTCCTATTTAAGTTGTCCTTATTAGCCAATGAGTAACAGAATCACAGGATTCAGTTGTATGTAATTATTCATTTCTTGTTAGCTTCAGTTTAAGTTAACCCCTTAACGGCCGGAATGATATGTCTACATAGGAGCAAAGTTCCGATGTAAACATCTAAGTTAAAGCAAATGTAATTAGTGCCCGGTTTTAAAAAAAAACTATTAAAAACAGGGGCACTTTCGCCGTTAACCCGCCTGCTTCTCCTGCTGTACCTATACAGCATTGACGAAACCGGCTTCCTCCAATCACGGCGTGGCCTCACAAGATGGACACTTTGGGGGGGAAGCCATGATTGGAGGAAGTTGGTTTCATCATTGGTGAGCTACAACTGCGAGCGGGGGATCAGCGAGTCGACTTTGCACAAGAGAAAGGTAACTATTTGTAAAAATACGGTGCAATGTAAACTTTCATGAATCAAAATGCCCCTGTTTTTAATAGTATTTTTAAAAACCGGGCACTAATTCCTGAAAGTTTACATTCACTTTAAAAATTTAAATCAATGATGGGATCGTGTCTGGGGGGAAGGCCTGTGATGCTAGGCACACGCTCCAGCACGCAATCCCATTCGGGAAGCACCTTTGGCTTCAGTACAGCCAAAAGGCTAGGACGTTCTATGCCGTCCTAAGGGCGTTTAAGCCCAGTGCTGTTAGGACGTCCTATGGTCATTAAGGGGTTAACCCTTTTATAGTATGATTGAGATATTTATATATTAATATGTTAAACTGCTGCTCTTTTATATACATGATGAAAAGTAATACATTGAGTAATATATCTCTTTAAACATTTAAAAAAGCTGAAAAGCCAAGATATGTTGTATAATCTATATACACACTGTGTACATACATACATTTATATATATACTAGTCCTAAAGCCCGTTCACACAGGCCATTATTTGCAGTACAGCGGTCCCACCCCTTGTGCTCTCTCCCTCCCTCTCTCTCCCCCCTCTCTTTTGTGCTCTCTCTCCCCCCCTCTCTTTTGTGCTCTCTCTCCCCCCCTCTCTTTTGAGCTCTCTCTCTTCCCCTCTCTTTTGCGCTCTCTCTCTCTCTCCCCCTCTGTTTTGCGCTCTCTCCCCCTCTCTTTTGCGCTCTCTCTCCCCCTCTCTTTTGCTCTCTCTCTCTCCCCCATCAATTTTGTGCTCTCTCTCCCCCCCTCTCTTTTGAGCTCTCTCCCCCATCTCTTTTGTGCTCTCTCTCCCCCTCTCTTTTGAGCTCTCTCTCCCCCATCTCTCTTGCGCTCTCTCTCCCCCTCTTTCTCTCCCCCCCCTCTCCTCTCTCTCTCCCCTCCTCTCTCTCTCCCCACCTCTCTCTCTCCCCCTCTCTCTCGCCCCCCCTCTCTCTCCCCTCTCTTTTGTGCTCTCTCTCCCCCTCTTTTGCGCTCTCTCTCCCCCCTATCTTTTGCGCTCTCTCTCTCCCCCTCTCTTTTGCGTTCTCTCTCCCCCTCTCTTTTGCACTCTCTCCCCCCCTCTTTTGTGCTCTTTCCCCCCCCTCTCTTTTGTGCTCTCTCTCTCCCCCTCTTTTGCGCTCTCTCCCCCCTCTCTTCGCGCTCTCTCCCCCCGCGCTGTCTTGAAAAGCCAAGATATGTTGTATAATCTATATACACACTGTGTACATACATACATTTATATGTATACTAGTCCTAAAGCCCGTTCACACAGGCCATTATTTGCAGTACAGCGGTCCCACCCCTTGTGCTCTCTCCCTCCCTCTCTATTTTGCTCTCTCTCTCTCCCCCCTCTCTTTTGAGCTCTCTCTCTCTCCCCCTCTCTTTAGAGCTCTCTCCCCCCTCTCTTTTGCGCTCTCTCCCCCTCTCTTTTGTGCTCTCTCTCTCCCCCTCTCTTTTGCGCTCTCTCTCTCTCCCCCTCTCTTTTGCGCTCTCTCCCCCTCTCTTTTGCGCTCTCTCTCCCCCTCTCTTTTGCTCTCTCTCTCTCCCCCATCTCTTTTGTGCTCTCTCTCCCCCCTCTCTTTTGAGCTCTCTCCCCCATCTCTTTTGTGCTCTCTCTCCCCCTCTCTTTTGAGCTCTCTCTCTCCCCCATCTCTCTTGCGCTCTCTCTCCCCCTCTCTCTCTCTCCCCCCCTCTCCTCTCTCTCTCCCCTCCTGTCTCTCTCCCCACCTCTCTCTCTCCCCCTCTCTCTCTCCCCCCTCTCTCTCTCCCCCCTCTCTCTCTCTCTCTCTCTCTCTCTCTCTCTCTCCCCTCTCTTTTGTGCTCTCTCTCCCCCTCTTTTGTGCTCTCTCTCCCCCCTATCTTTTGTGCTCTCTCTCTCCCCCTCTCTTTTGCGTTCTCTCTCCCCCTCTCTTTTGCGCTCTCTCCCCCCCTCTTTTACGCTCTCTCCCCCCCCTCTCTTTTGCGCTCTCTCCCCCCCTCTCTTTTGCTCTCTCTCCCCCCTCTCTTTTGTGCTCTCTCTCTCCCCCCTCTTTTGCTCTCTCTCTCCACCCTCTTTTGCTCTCTCTCTCTCCCCCTATTTTGCTCTCTCTCTCTCCCCCCTCTCTTTTGCGCTCTCTAACCCCTCTCTTTGCGCTCTCTGCCCCCTCTCTTTTGCTCTCTCTCTCTTCCCATCTCTTTTGCACTCTCTTTCCCCTATCTCTTTTGCGCTCTCTCTCCCCATCTCTTTTGTGTTCTCTCTCCCCCTCTCTTTTGAGCTCTCTCTCTCCCCCTCTCTCCCCCCCTCTCTCTCTTCCTCCCCCCTCTCTCCCCCCTCCTCTCTCTCTCCCTCCCCTCTCCCCCCCACTCCTCTCTCTCTCTCCCCCCTCCTCTCTCTCTCCCCCCTCCTCTATCTTTCTCTCTCTCTCCCCTCCTCTCTCTCTCCCCTCTCTTTTGTGCTCTCTCTCTCCTCTCTCTTTTGTGCCCTCTCTTCTCTCCCCCTCTTTTGCTCTCTCTCTCCCCCTCTCTTTGTGCTCTCTCTCTCACCCTCTCTTTTGCGCTCTCTCCCCCATCTCTCTTGCGCTCTCTCTCCCCCTCTTTCTCTCCCCCCCTCTCCTCTCTCTCTCCCCTCCTCTCTCTCTCCCCACCTCTCTCTCTCCCCCTCTCTCTCGCCCCCCCCCCTCTCTCTCTCTCTCTCTCTCTCTCTCTCCCCTCTCTTTTGTGCTCTCTCTCCCCCTCTTTTGCGCT